>NW_027473192.1:0-17500 GCF_030347505.1 Rhynchophorus ferrugineus
TTAGGGCCAGTTATACTTAAATTATTATTTTAAATAAAATTATGATGATTGTAATGATTGAAAGATTATCCTTAAATCCTAATAGAGCTTCCGTTTTTTAAATATCGATAAATTTGTGGTTCTGAAAAGAACCGTTGTTTAATTTTTCTAAAATTAATTTTGAGGGTCACATTTCACGTTAGTTCGCGAATAAAATGTGACTTAACCTCCAAACCCGTATAATGTACGTCCTTGACGTTTCAAGGCGTATACTACATCCATTGCGGTAACGGTTTTTCTTTTGGCGTGTTCGGTATATGTAACGGCATCTCTGATGACGTTTTCCAAAAACACTTTTAAAACACCTCTGGTCTCTTCGTAAATCAGACCAGATATACGTTTTACGCCGCCTCGTCTAGCCAATCTTCTAATGGCGGGCTTCGTAATACCTTGGATATTATCACGAAGCACTTTACGATGCCGCTTGGCTCCTCCTTTTCCCAAACCTTTACCACCTTTACCTCTGCCGGTCATCTTTTATCGAACCTAATACAAAAAAAATAAATGATCTCGAATAAGTAGCGCGCTCACAACACGAGTGCTACGGACAACTGTTGTCGATTACATTCAATCAGCCCGGTTTTGTAGACTTAGGATTGAGTTCCGCCCACTGGCACAAAACGGACCAATCAGATTAGATAACATGTTATAAAAAGGACTCTCTGATTTTATGACCGAATCAGTCCGAAAGGGGTCGCCGTCGTTTGCGTTTGTTAATTTTTCTCATTACCTCTATTTTAAAAATATGGCTCGTACCAAGCAAACTGCGCGAAAATCAACAGGAGGTAAAGCTCCTAGGAAACAATTGGCTACCAAAGCGGCCAGGAAAAGCGCTCCAGCTACCGGTGGCGTTAAGAAACCACATCGCTACCGACCTGGGACGGTCGCTTTGCGGGAGATTCGTCGTTATCAAAAGAGCACCGAATTATTGATTAGGAAATTACCTTTTCAACGATTGGTTCGCGAAATCGCTCAAGATTTCAAGACCGATTTACGTTTTCAAAGTTCGGCGGTAATGGCTTTACAAGAGGCCAGCGAAGCTTATTTAGTTGGCCTTTTTGAGGATACTAATTTATGTGCGATACATGCAAAGCGAGTAACCATCATGCCCAAGGATATTCAGCTAGCCAGACGTATCAGAGGCGAACGTGCCTAAACTTTATTTTCTATCATTTATAATACTCTACTTATAGTCGTATTTTGCAACAAAAAAAAAACGGTTCTTTTCAGAACCACCTAAATTTAATCAAAGAAAAAGAAGATAATTCAATTAATATTCTTTTATCGATATTTATATAAACCACTAAAAGAGTTATGGATTTTTATCTCAGAGTTATATTCGACTACATGTTAGTAATTAATAACAGTCGGTGTACTTATACGCATTGTTTTTAAAAACTAAAGAAAAAATAATGTAATCACTAATAACCAAAGAATAATAATATACTGTTGATAACAAAATTTGTATTTCAATATTGGATACTACAGCTGTATAATATATAAAATTAATTTTTTTAAGATTATTTCTTTTTTTATTTATCTAAATTGTGGCTCTGAAAAGAACCGTTTTCTCCTTTATGATATTCAAGGCTTATGGTTTACTTAGAACTGGTATATTTAGTGACGGCTTTGGTACCTTCACTAACGGCGTGCTTAGCCAATTCACCGGGCAGCAATAATCGCACGGCAGTTTGGATTTCTCTGCTTGTGATAGTAGATCTTTTATTGTAATGAGCGAGACGGGACGCTTCGGCGGCTATCCTTTCGAATATATCGTTCACGAAAGAATTCATGATCGACATGGCCTTGCTGGAGATACCCGTATCGGGATGAACTTGCTTTAAAACTTTGTAAATGTAGATCGCGTAGCTTTCCTTCCTCTTGCGTTTCTTTTTCTTGTCACTTTTGGAGATATTTTTCTGAGCCTTACCGGCCTTTTTGGCCGCCTTACCGCTTGTTTTCGGAGGCATTTCGAAATAAATATTACGATATTAAAGGAACCACGAAAAGTACTAGACTAAAACAAATTTCAGGAATCCTTAGAATTTATAGGCTCCTTAAATACACTCCTAAGCCCCGCCTATTATCTGAGTTAGCCTTTCATTGGTCGCGTACGAGATCATGCGTTCGGCTTACGAACAAAATTCGTTGCTAGTATGTTGACAGTTTTAGTACAGATTTCAACTCTAAGGCGAGCGAGTTCTAGAAGCAATCGATAGTAAAATGTCCGGACGTGGTAAAGGCGGAAAAGTGAAGGGAAAGGCGAAGTCTCGTTCTAACCGAGCGGGATTACAATTCCCTGTCGGTCGTATTCACAGACTTTTAAGGAAAGGGAATTATGCCGAACGCGTAGGGGCCGGTGCTCCCGTCTACTTAGCTGCCGTAATGGAATATCTGGCAGCCGAGGTTCTCGAATTGGCGGGTAACGCCGCTAGAGATAACAAGAAAACCAGGATTATCCCTAGGCATTTGCAATTGGCCATCAGAAACGACGAAGAATTGAACAAACTCCTATCCGGAGTTACTATAGCCCAGGGCGGCGTTCTGCCAAATATCCAAGCTGTATTGTTACCTAAAAAGACAGATAGCAAAACTAAATAAAACGAATGTAACCTATTTTATCATCAAATATCGGTCCTTTTCAGGACCACCAAGACAGCTGAAAAAGAGAATTTTATTATTTTAGCTTAAGTAGTAAAATAACAGGCATAAGTTTTAATTTTGAGAGGTTTTGTGATATACGACAGAGTTACGACGATATTTTATAGATCGCAATACTTTTGACAATACCTTTCTCTGAATCTTCGTGCATGCAGTCTCTTCTTAATGAGAGTATTGAACAATATCCATTTTATTGTATCGATATCGTATCTTTCTAATTTCTCATTCATTTCATTAATTATTTCCTAATTGTTATGATCGGATTTGCAAAGATTAGGATTTCTGTATATCGAACCGGTACATGTCAGCTGTATTTATGAGGTTATGTTATTTGTTCTTAGAATTTGATGTGATCAATTGAAAATGAGATGAAAGTTGCTTTAATTTATCGTTTCGGACCGACTATTAGTGCCGTGTCATCGTTTGGAGATTACTATGGAACATAATTGTGCGACGAGTTATGATAGACTGTCATTTATTGTTGCGACTGGATTTGGTGGTCTCCAGCTATATATGCGTTTATTATTTATAATTGTCGATCCGATTCACTACCTACTAATTCTATATTGTGAATTTTTAGTTTAATGATCATGTCCTTACTGTTGGACCAACACCCCACTTGGATGCATTGGTACGATGACTGTCTCCGTAGGAAGGCCATGCATGACAGTCAACCCATGTATTTCTTTTCATTAGGGTAGTTTATACAGTAAGTGTCTATTTATTGACTATAGGGTACCAATTAGTTACTTCGTATGGTTACCTTTAAGGTAATTGAATGATATTGTTGCTTTTAGTGAGCAACTAAATGACATTGAGAGATTTGACCGGATGTTAGTTTGAAGATGTTTATATATTCCATGCAACAATCTTTCGCTTATTCCGAGTTGCTGCGGTTATACACAGTTACTGACTTGCCCCTTGACATCCTCTCGGATGTGCACTTCCTTTGAGGATTATCCGTGATGACCTGTATTGCCTTATATAATTAGCATTTTTGAGTAAGTTTGAAATCTAGGTGAGAGTGCCGTTTATGTATGTATATGTTTGTTAATCTAGTGATTTATCATAGGTTACTTATTGTTGTTATTGCAATTTAGGTTAGATTGTTTCGAAGAGCCTTCCTTGATGTGAATATATCTCTTCCTTTGTTTCGACTGTGGGTGAATTCTGATGCTTAGCTAAGGATATTTTATATCATATTCTATTTATATCATTAATTTAGAATAGAATAGAATATAATATAATACAATTTTCAAAGATTTTTAATGATATTCTTGACAATTTTACGCTTCTCTATATTTGAAAATCCTATTCTTTGATTGTCTTGGTTCTCGCTAGATGGCGCGCGCCGCCTGATTTCTTTCTCTACTTTATGTCGTTGGATATTGTTTTCGTCTCTCATTCATTAGAATTGACGTACACGCATTGGAGGTTATGTCTTCGTTCTGTTTAAACGTTTTGTTTATTTTATTTTGTTATTGTTGTGTTTTTAGGTTTTCTTATGGATTAGACCGATCTTATGTGATTTGTCGACCTGTGACTTGTTTGTTTTACCCCCTCGCACCACTTGGAGGTTATGTCGGACACCATCTGTGTCACTAGATTGTACTTTTGTATGAATATTTCGTATTATTTCAGGGTGAATTTGACGCCGTAGATATGTTTTGATATTGTTTAACCACTTTTATTTCATTTTATTTTGTTGCTAGTCACCTTCCAATTAAGATACCAGCGGTGTATTTACATTTTTTGTATTTTTTAGGTTATCCGTGTCCAGTTCCCCTGACAGAACTGGTAGAGCCGACCGTGATCAATCTGGAAATCACATGTCCGAAGCTATCCACATCAACCTGCGGTTCCTCTGCACTTGATGACCGAACGCCAACAGGCCAGGATTCTACCTTTGCTTAAGTACTTTCGGATATGTTGAATACTACATTTGTTTATATTAGACTTATCTGCTCGAAGTTTATTAGTTAGATGACTTATATGTTTGATTTGCAAGGTATGAGGTCTATTGAGATAGCGACCCCGTAGGACGGTGCAGTAACTTCGTGATTGTGTTTCATATTGTTCAATCATTCCTAATGCCAATCATCCTCCCATCGGAATATCAATAGTCTAGTTATGATTTTTAATGTTTTAGGTTAGGGAGTCTTGGCAGAGTTGACGGAACTGGCCGTGTCCGAGTGGTGGAATGGACAAAGCACCCTGGGACCATTGCTACTATGAGTTTGCCAATTTTCCACACTACAAGATGAGCATTATTTGTCTTTCTCTATGATTAGGACTATCGCTGAAACAGTAGTCCTAGCAAGTCCTACTCCCCAAGCGGAGAGAAGTTAGGGGGGCAGTAGGAATCTCGTTAATCCATGCACGCGCCTTCCTGATATGTTCGGGCATAGGCTGCGGTTGTCAAGGCGGTGGTAGTTAGTCCCGCCGTTTACCCGCGCTCGGCATCTCGATCCTTCTCTGAACGGATGCGAACGCGATCTGCTGAGCTGGTCTTTCCTGCGTAAGTATATGGACATTTTGAAATGTAGACTATCTGTCTATGGCTCTGGTGCTTGTTAAAACTCCGAGCTGGTCTTTCCTGCGTAAGTATCGGGGACGGTTCACGTACGGGTCTCCGAGCGCCTGTTCGGTTCCGTCGCGGCAGTATTGCGTAAAATTTTAGATAAGGACAGTGGGAATCTCGTTAATCCATGCACGCGCCTTCCTGATATGTTCGGGCATAGGCTGCGGTTGTCAAGGTGGTGGTAGTTAGTCCCGCCGTTTACCCGCGCTCGGCATCTCGATCCTTCTCTGAACGGATCCGAACGCGATCTGCTGAGCTGGTCTTTCCTGCGTAAGTATATGGACATTTTGAAATGTAGACTATCTGTCTATGGCTCTGGTGCTTGTTAAAGCTCCGAGCTGGTCTTTCCTGCGTAAGTATCGGGGACGGTTCACGTACGGGTCTCCGAGCGCCTGTTCGGTTCCGTCGCGGCAGTATTGCGTAAAATTTTAGATAAGGACAGTGGGAATCTCGTTAATCCATGCACGCGCCTTCCTGATATGTTCGGGCATAGGCTGCGGTTGTCAAGGTGGTGGTAGTTAGTCCCGCCGTTTACCCGCGCTCGGCATCTCGATCCTTCTCTGAACGGATCCGAACGCGATCTTAGTTAGGGACATTTTGAAATGTAGACCATGAGTCTATGGCTCAGGTGCTTGTTAAAGGTCTGAGCTGGTCTTTCCTGCGTAAGTATATGGACATTTTGAAATGTAGACTATCTGTCTATGGCTCTGGTGCTTGTTAAAGCTCCGAGCTGGTCTTTCCTGCGTAAGTATCGGGGACGGTTCACGTACGGGTCTCCGAGCGCCTGTTCGGTTCCGTCGCGGCCGTATTACGTAAAATTTTAGATAAGGACAGTGGGAATCTCGTTAATCCATGCACGCGCCTTCCTGATATGTTCGGGCATAGGCTGCGGTTGTCAAGGTGGTGGTAGTTAGTCCCGCCGTTTACCCGCGCTCGGCATCTCGATCCTTCTCTGAACGGATCCGAACGCGATCTTAGTTAGGGACATTTTGAAATGTAGACCATGAGTCTATGGCTCTGGTGCTTGTTAAAGGTCTGAGCTGGTCTTTCCTGCGTAAGTATATGGACATTTTGAAATGTAGACTATCTGTCTATGGCTCTGGTGCTTGTTAAAGCTCCGAGCTGGTCTTTCCTGCGTAAGTATCGGGAACGGTTCACGTACGGGTCTCCGAGCGCCTGTTCGGTTCCGTCGCGGCAGTATTGCGTAAAATTTTAGATAAGGACAGTGGGAATCTCGTTAATCCATGCACGCGCCTTCCTGATATGTTCGGGCATAGGCTGCGGTTGTCAAGGTGGTGGTAGTTAGTCCCGCCGTTTACCCGCGCTCGGCATCTCGATCCTTCTCTGAACGGATCCGAACGCGATCTTAGTTAGGGACATTTTGAATTGTAGACCATGAGTCTATGGCTCTGGTGCTTGTTAAAGGTCTGAGCTGGTCTTTCCTGCGTAAGTATATGGACATTTTGAAATGTAGACTATCTGTCTATGGCTCTGGTGCTTGTTAAAGCTCCGAGCTGGTCTTTCCTGCGTAAGTATCGGGGACGGTTCACGTACGGGTCTCCGAGCGCCTGTTCGGTTCCGTCGCGGCCGTATTGCGTAAAATTTTAGATAAGGACAGTGGGAATCTCGTTAATCCATGCACGCGCCTTCCTGATATGTTCGGGCATAGGCTGCGGTTGTCAAGGTGGTGGTAGTTAGTCCCGCCGTTTACCCGCGCTCGGCATCTCGATCCTTCTCTGAACGGATCCGAACGCGATCTTAGTTAGGGACATTTTGAAATGTAGACCATGAGTCTATGGCTCTGGTGCTTGTTAAAGGTCTGAGCTGGTCTTTCCTGCGTAAGTATATGGACATTTTGAAATGTAGACTATCTGTCTATGGCTCTGGTGCTTGTTAAAGCTCCGAGCTGGTCTTTCCTGCGTAAGTATCGGGGACGGTTCACGTACGGGTCTCCGAGCGCCTGTTCGGTTCCGTCGCGGCAGTATTGCGTAAAATTTTAGATAAGGACAGTGGGAATCTCGTTAATCCATGCACGCGCCTTCCTGATATGTTCGGGCATAGGCTGCGGTTGTCAAGGTGGTGGTAGTTAGTCCCGCCGTTTACCCGCGCTCGGCATCTCGATCCTTCTCTGAACGGATCCGAACGCGATCTTAGTTAGGGACATTTTGAAATGTAGACCATGAGTCTATGGCTCTGGTGCTTGTTAAAGGTCTGAGCTGGTCTTTCCTGCGTAAGTATATGGACATTTTGAAATGTAGACTATCTGTCTATGGCTCTGGTGCTTGTTAAAGCTCCGAGCTGGTCTTTCCTGCGTAAGTATCGGGGACGGTTCACGTACGGGTCTCCGAGCGCCTGTTCGGTTCCGTCGCGGCCGTATTACGTAAAATTTTAGATAAGGACAGTGGGAATCTCGTTAATCCATGCACGCGCCTTCCTGATATGTTCGGGCATAGGCTGCGGTTGTCAAGGTGGTGGTAGTTAGTCCCGCCGTTTACCCGCGCTCGGCATCTCGATCCTTCTCTGAACGGATCCGAACGCGATCTTAGTTAGGGACATTTTGAAATGTAGACCATGAGTCTATGGCTCTGGTGCTTGTTAAAGGTCTGAGCTGGTCTTTCCTGCGTAAGTATATGGACATTTTGAAATGTAGACTATCTGTCTATGGCTCTGGTGCTTGTTAAAGCTCCGAGCTGGTCTTTCCTGCGTAAGTATCGGGAACGGTTCACGTACGGGTCTCCGAGCGCCTGTTCGGTTCCGTCGTGGCAGTATTGCGTAAAATTTTAGATAAGGACAGTGGGAATCTCGTTAATCCATGCACGCGCCTTCCTGATATGTTCGGGCATAGGCTGCGGTTGTCAAGGTGGTGGTAGTTAGTCCCGCCGTTTACCCGCGCTCGGCATCTCGATCCTTCTCTGAACGGATCCGAACGCGATCTTAGTTAGGGACATTTTGAATTGTAGACCATGAGTCTATGGCTCTGGTGCTTGTTAAAGGTCTGAGCTGGTCTTTCCTACGTAAGTATATGGACATTTTGAAATGTAGACTATCTGTCTATGGCTCTGGTGCTTGTTAAAGCTCCGAGCTGGTCTTTCCTGCGTAAGTATCGGGGACGGTTCACGTACGGGTCTCCGAGCGCCTGTTCGGTTCCGTCGCGGCCGTATTGCGTAAAATTTTAGATAAGGACAGTGGGAATCTCGTTAATCCATGCACGCGCCTTCCTGATATGTTCGGGCATAGGCTGCGGTTGTCAAGGTGGTGGTAGTTAGTCCCGCCGTTTACCCGCGCTCGGCATCTCGATCCTTCTCTGAACGGATCCGAACGCGATCTTAGTTAGGGACATTTTGAAATGTAGACCATGAGTCTATGGCTCTGGTGCTTGTTAAAGGTCTGAGCTGGTCTTTCCTGCGTAAGTATATGGACATTTTGAAATGTAGACTATCTGTCTATGGCTCTGGTGCTTGTTAAAGCTCCGAGCTGGTCTTTCCTGCGTAAGTATCGGGAACGGTTCACGTACGGGTCTCCGAGCGCCTGTTCGGTTCCGTCGCGGCAGTATTGCGTAAAATTTTAGATAAGGACAGTGGGAATCTCGTTAATCCATGCACGCGCCTTCCTGATATGTTCGGGCATAGGCTGCGGTTGTCAAGGTGGTGGTAGTTAGTCCCGCCGTTTACCCGCGCTCGGCATCTCGATCCTTCTCTGAACGGATCCGAACGCGATCTTAGTTAGGGACATTTTGAATTGTAGACCATGAGTCTATGGCTCTGGTGCTTGTTAAAGGTCTGAGCTGGTCTTTCCTACGTAAGTATATGGACATTTTGAAATGTAGACTATCTGTCTATGGCTCTGGTGCTTGTTAAAGCTCCGAGCTGGTCTTTCCTGCGTAAGTATCGGGGACGGTTCACGTACGGGTCTCCGAGCGCCTGTTCGGTTCCGTCGCGGCCGTATTGCGTAAAATTTTAGATAAGGACAGTGGGAATCTCGTTAATCCATGCACGCGCCTTCCTGATATGTTCGGGCATAGGCTGCGGTTGTCAAGGTGGTGGTAGTTAGTCCCGCCGTTTACCCGCGCTCGGCATCTCGATCCTTCTCTGAACGGATCCGAACGCGATCTTAGTTAGGGACATTTTGAAATGTAGACCATGAGTCTATGGCTCTGGTGCTTGTTAAAGGTCTGAGCTGGTCTTTCCTGCGTAAGTATATGGACATTTTGAAATGTAGACTATCTGTCTATGGCTCTGGTGCTTGTTAAAGCTCCGAGCTGGTCTTTCCTGCGTAAGTATCGGGGACGGTTCACGTACGGGTCTCCGAGCGCCTGTTCGGTTCCGTCGCGGCCGTATTACGTAAAATTTTAGATAAGGACAGTGGGAATCTCGTTAATCCATGCACGCGCCTTCCTGATATGTTCGGGCATAGGCTGCGGTTGTCAAGGTGGTGGTAGTTAGTCCCGCCGTTTACCCGCGCTCGGCATCTCGATCCTTCTCTGAACGGATCCGAACGCGATCTTAGTTAGGGACATTTTGAAATGTAGACCATGAGTCTATGGCTCTGGTGCTTGTTAAAGGTCTGAGCTGGTCTTTCCTGCGTAAGTATATGGACATTTTGAAATGTAGACTATCTGTCTATGGCTCTGGTGCTTGTTAAAGCTCCGAGCTGGTCTTTCCTGCGTAAGTATCGGGGACGGTTCACGTACGGGTCTCCGAGCGCCTGTTCGGTTCCGTCGCGGCCGTATTGCGTAAAATTTTAGATAAGGACAGTGGGAATCTCGTTAATCCATGCACGCGCCTTCCTGATATGTTCGGGCATAGGCTGCGGTTGTCAAGGTGGTGGTAGTTAGTCCCGCCGTTTACCCGCGCTCGGCATCTCGATCCTTCTCTGAACGGATCCGAACGCGATCTGCTGAGCTGGTCTTTCCTGCGTAAGTATATGGACATTTTGAAATGTAGACTATCTGTCTATGGCTCTGGTGCTTGTTAAAGCTCCGAGCTGGTCTTTCCTGCGTAAGTATCGGGGACGGTTCACGTACGGGTCTCCGAGCGCCTGTTCGGTTCCGTCGCGGCCGTATTGCGTAAAATTTTAGATAAGGACAGTGGGAATCTCGTTAATCCATGCACGCGCCTTCCTGATATGTTCGGGCATAGGCTGCGGTTGTCAAGGTGGTGGTAGTTAGTCCCGCCGTTTACCCGCGCTCGGCATCTCGATCCTTCTCTGAACGGATCCGAACGCGATCTTAGTTAGGGACATTTTGAATTGTAGACCATGAGTCTATGGCTCTGGTGCTTGTTAAAGGTCTGAGCTGGTCTTTCCTACGTAAGTATATGGACATTTTGAAATGTAGACTATCTGTCTATGGCTCTGGTGCTTGTTAAAGCTCCGAGCTGGTCTTTCCTGCGTAAGTATCGGGGACGGTTCACGTACGGGTCTCCGAGCGCCTGTTCGGTTCCGTCGCGGCCGTATTGCGTAAAATTTTAGATAAGGACAGTGGGAATCTCGTTAATCCATGCACGCGCCTTCCTGATATGTTCGGGCATAGGCTGCGGTTGTCAAGGTGGTGGTAGTTAGTCCCGCCGTTTACCCGCGCTCGGCATCTCGATCCTTCTCTGAACGGATCCGAACGCGATCTGCTGAGCTGGTCTTTCCTGCGTAAGTATATGGACATTTTGAAATGTAGACTATCTGTCTATGGCTCTGGTGCTTGTTAAAGCTCCGAGCTGGTCTTTCCTGCGTAAGTATCGGGGACGGTTCACGTACGGGTCTCCGAGCGCCTGTTCGGTTCCGTCGCGGCCGTATTGCGTAAAATTTTAGATAAGGACAGTGGGAATCTCGTTAATCCATGCACGCGCCTTCCTGATATGTTCGGGCATAGGCTGCGGTTGTCAAGGTGGTGGTAGTTAGTCCCGCCGTTTACCCGCGCTCGGCATCTCGATCCTTCTCTGAACGGATCCGAACGCGATCTTAGTTAGGGACATTTTGAAATGTAGACCATGAGTCTATGGCTCTGGTGCTTGTTAAAGGTCTGAGCTGGTCTTTCCTGCGTAAGTATATGGACATTTTGAAATGTAGACTATCTGTCTATGGCTCTGGTGCTTGTTAAAGCTCCGAGCTGGTCTTTCCTGCGTAAGTATCGGGGACGGTTCACGTACGGGTCTCCGAGCGCCTGTTCGGTTCCGTCGCGGCCGTATTGCGTAAAATTTTAGATAAGGACAGTGGGAATCTCGTTAATCCATGCACGCGCCTTCCTGATATGTTCGGGCATAGGCTGCGGTTGTCAAGTTGGTGGTAGTTAGTCCCGCCGTTTACCCGCGCTCGGCATCTCGATCCTTCTCTGAACGGATCCGAACGCGATCTGCTGAGCTGGTCTTTCCTGCGTAAGTATATGGACATTTTGAAATGTAGACTATCTGTCTATGGCTCTGGTGCTTGTTAAAGCTCCGAGCTGGTCTTTCCTGCGTAAGTATCGGGGACGGTTCACGTACGGGTCTCCGAGCGCCTGTTCGGTTCCGTCGCGGCCGTATTACGTAAAATTTTAGATAAGGACAGTGGGAATCTCGTTAATCCATGCACGCGCCTTCCTGATATGTTCGGGCATAGGCTGCGGTTGTCAAGGTGGTGGTAGTTAGTCCCGCCGTTTACCCGCGCTCGGCATCTCGATCCTTCTCTGAACGGATCCGAACGCGATCTTAGTTAGGGACATTTTGAATTGTAGACCATGAGTCTATGGCTCTGGTGCTTGTTAAAGGTCTGAGCTGGTCTTTCCTACGTAAGTATATGGACATTTTGAAATGTAGACTATCTGTCTATGGCTCTGGTGCTTGTTAAAGCTCCGAGCTGGTCTTTCCTGCGTAAGTATCGGGGACGGTTCACGTACGGGTCTCCGAGCGCCTGTTCGGTTCCGTCGCGGCCGTATTGCGTAAAATTTTAGATAAGGACAGTGGGAATCTCGTTAATCCATGCACGCGCCTTCCTGATATGTTCGGGCATAGGCTGCGGTTGTCAAGGTGGTGGTAGTTAGTCCCGCCGTTTACCCGCGCTCGGCATCTCGATCCTTCTCTGAACGGATCCGAACGCGATCTTAGTTAGGGACATTTTGAATTGTAGACCATGAGTCTATGGCTCTGGTGCTTGTTAAAGGTCTGAGCTGGTCTTTCCTACGTAAGTATATGGACATTTTGAAATGTAGACTATCTGTCTATGGCTCTGGTGCTTGTTAAAGCTCCGAGCTGGTCTTTCCTGCGTAAGTATCGGGGACGGTTCACGTACGGGTCTCCGAGCGCCTGTTCGGTTCCGTCGCGGCCGTATTGCGTAAAATTTTAGATAAGGACAGTGGGAATCTCGTTAATCCATGCACGCGCCTTCCTGATATGTTCGGGCATAGGCTGCGGTTGTCAAGGTGGTGGTAGTTAGTCCCGCCGTTTACCCGCGCTCGGCATCTCGATCCTTCTCTGAACGGATCCGAACGCGATCTTAGTTAGGGACATTTTGAAATGTAGACCATGAGTCTATGGCTCTGGTGCTTGTTAAAGGTCTGAGCTGGTCTTTCCTGCGTAAGTATATGGACATTTTGAAATGTAGACTATCTGTCTATGGCTCTGGTGCTTGTTAAAGCTCCGAGCTGGTCTTTCCTGCGTAAGTATCGGGAACGGTTCACGTACGGGTCTCCGAGCGCCTGTTCGGTTCCGTCGCGGCAGTATTGCGTAAAATTTTAGATAAGGACAGTGGGAATCTCGTTAATCCATGCACGCGCCTTCCTGATATGTTCGGGCATAGGCTGCGGTTGTCAAGGTGGTGGTAGTTAGTCCCGCCGTTTACCCGCGCTCGGCATCTCGATCCTTCTCTGAACGGATCCGAACGCGATCTTAGTTAGGGACATTTTGAATTGTAGACCATGAGTCTATGGCTCTGGTGCTTGTTAAAGGTCTGAGCTGGTCTTTCCTACGTAAGTATATGGACATTTTGAAATGTAGACTATCTGTCTATGGCTCTGGTGCTTGTTAAAGCTCCGAGCTGGTCTTTCCTGCGTAAGTATCGGGGACGGTTCACGTACGGGTCTCCGAGCGCCTGTTCGGTTCCGTCGCGGCCGTATTGCGTAAAATTTTAGATAAGGACAGTGGGAATCTCGTTAATCCATGCACGCGCCTTCCTGATATGTTCGGGCATAGGCTGCGGTTGTCAAGGTGGTGGTAGTTAGTCCCGCCGTTTACCCGCGCTCGGCATCTCGATCCTTCTCTGAACGGATCCGAACGCGATCTTAGTTAGGGACATTTTGAAATGTAGACCATGAGTCTATGGCTCAGGTGCTTGTTAAAGGTCTGAGCTGGTCTTTCCTGCGTAAGTATATGGACATTTTGAAATGTAGACTATCTGTCTATGGCTCTGGTGCTTGTTAAAGCTCCGAGCTGGTCTTTCCTGCGTAAGTATCGGGGACGGTTCACGTACGGGTCTCCGAGCGCCTGTTCGGTTCCGTCGCGGCCGTATTACGTAAAATTTTAGATAAGGACAGTGGGAATCTCGTTAATCCATGCACGCGCCTTCCTGATATGTTCGGGCATAGGCTGCGGTTGTCAAGGTGGTGGTAGTTAGTCCCGCCGTTTACCCGCGCTCGGCATCTCGATCCTTCTCTGAACGGATCCGAACGCGATCTTAGTTAGGGACATTTTGAAATGTAGACCATGAGTCTATGGCTCTGGTGCTTGTTAAAGGTCTGAGCTGGTCTTTCCTGCGTAAGTATATGGACATTTTGAAATGTAGACTATCTGTCTATGGCTCTGGTGCTTGTTAAAGCTCCGAGCTGGTCTTTCCTGCGTAAGTATCGGGGACGGTTCACGTACGGGTCTCCGAGCGCCTGTTCGGTTCCGTCGCGGCCGTATTGCGTAAAATTTTAGATAAGGACAGTGGGAATCTCGTTAATCCATGCACGCGCCTTCCTGATATGTTCGGGCATAGGCTGCGGTTGTCAAGGTGGTGGTAGTTAGTCCCGCCGTTTACCCGCGCTCGGCATCTCGATCCTTCTCTGAACGGATCCGAACGCGATCTGCTGAGCTGGTCTTTCCTGCGTAAGTATATGGACATTTTGAAATGTAGACTATCTGTCTATGGCTCTGGTGCTTGTTAAAGCTCCGAGCTGGTCTTTCCTGCGTAAGTATCGGGGACGGTTCACGTACGGGTCTCCGAGCGCCTGTTCGGTTCCGTCGCGGCCGTATTGCGTAAAATTTTAGATAAGGACAGTGGGAATCTCGTTAATCCATGCACGCGCCTTCCTGATATGTTCGGGCATAGGCTGCGGTTGTCAAGGTGGTGGTAGTTAGTCCCGCCGTTTACCCGCGCTCGGCATCTCGATCCTTCTCTGAACGGATCCGAACGCGATCTGCTGAGCTGGTCTTTCCTGCGTAAGTATATGGACATTTTGAAATGTAGACTATCTGTCTATGGCTCTGGTGCTTGTTAAAGCTCCGAGCTGGTCTTTCCTGCGTAAGTATCGGGGACGGTTCACGTACGGGTCTCCGAGCGCCTGTTCGGTTCCGTCGCGGCCGTATTGCGTAAAATTTTAGATAAGGACAGTGGGAATCTCGTTAATCCATGCACGCGCCTTCCTGATATGTTCGGGCATAGGCTGCGGTTGTCAAGGTGGTGGTAGTTAGTCCCGCCGTTTACCCGCGCTCGGCATCTCGATCCTTCTCTGAACGGATCCGAACGCGATCTTAGTTAGGGACATTTTGAAATGTAGACCATGAGTCTATGGCTCTGGTGCTTGTTAAAGGTCTGAGCTGGTCTTTCCTGCGTAAGTATATGGACATTTTGAAATGTAGACTATCTGTCTATGGCTCTGGTGCTTGTTAAAGCTCCGAGCTGGTCTTTCCTGCGTAAGTATCGGGGACGGTTCACGTACGGGTCTCCGAGCGCCTGTTCGGTTCCGTCGCGGCCGTATTGCGTAAAATTTTAGATAAGGACAGTGGGAATCTCGTTAATCCATGCACGCGCCTTCCTGATATGTTCGGGCATAGGCTGCGGTTGTCAAGTTGGTGGTAGTTAGTCCCGCCGTTTACCCGCGCTCGGCATCTCGATCCTTCTCTGAACGGATCCGAACGCGATCTGCTGAGCTGGTCTTTCCTGCGTAAGTATATGGACATTTTGAAATGTAGACTATCTGTCTATGGCTCTGGTGCTTGTTAAAGCTCCGAGCTGGTCTTTCCTGCGTAAGTATCGGGAACGGTTCACGTACGGGTCTCCGAGCGCCTGTTCGGTTCCGTCGCGGCAGTATTGCGTAAAATTTTAGATAAGGACAGTGGGAATCTCGTTAATCCATGCACGCGCCTTCCTGATATGTTCGGGCATAGGCTGCGGTTGTCAAGGCGGTGGTAGTTAGTCCCGCCGTTTACCCGCGCTCGGCATCTCGATCCTTCTCTGAACGGATCCGAACGCGATCTGCTGAGCTGGTCTTTCCTGCGTAAGTATATGGACATTTTGAAATGTAGACTATCTGTCTATGGCTCTGGTGCTTGTTAAAGCTCCGAGCTGGTCTTTCCTGCGTAAGTATCGGGGACGGTTCACGTACGGGTCTCCGAGCGCCTGTTCGGTTCCGTCGCGGCAGTATTGCGTAAAATTTTAGATAAGGACAGTGGGAATCTCGTTAATCCATGCACGCGCCTTCCTGATTTGTTCGGGCATAGGCTGCGGTTGTCAAGGCGGTGGTAGTTAGTCCCGCCGTTTACCCGCGAACGATATCTCGATAAGTTAAAATTCAAAATGGTCCAAAGGTTAGGCTACTTTCGTAACTAATCGTATTACAATGCATGACCTTTTTTGATTAATGTGGTTTCTATTTAAAGCAGGTTTTACAGTTTTACCTAATTGTCAGTTTTCTGAATGTCTAAACTATTTTCGTCCAATTTTTTTGATTAATTCATTCCAATCGAAGGTTGTACGTATTATCGGTTGCGACGATACAGAATTCCATGTATCTGTGATTGATGAGCATGTCTTCATGTTCGTTGATCCTTCATTTCATTAGAACCAAATATAGTTGCCATGTGATATCGATTTGGCTCTGAATTCTCGTCATGTCGAATTGGTATTATATGGTCCCTCATAAGTAGGTGCACTTGAAGGTTCGTCAAATTATGCGGGCGTCCTCCCGCTATATTCAGGTATACATCGGAGGTTTTAATGCAGTTGTAACTGGCCTCACCGTTTAACCGCATATGATATACTGAAACGCGGATTTTATTCGCCATCGGACCGAACGGGCTCTAGAAGTACAATGCGGGTAATGATCGAATTCAGATGAATGGAATTAGTCTCCAATTCAATTTCCGCACGGGGCGATGTTTTTTAATTGTTTTTTGATAGTTCATCGCATTAGGTCTGAAAACTGTATATTTAATAGTCTCATAAGGTATAACTTATAAACGTATCTTGTGGTTCGTCTTCGAACTGAACGTACATTTAAGACAATGTTCCGAATTAAAATAGTGAATTTAATTCTGGAAATCGTAAGAAAATGTTTCCAAACATGATAATAGAATACAAAAAGAGTATAGGCTAGGTGCTTATCGGTTAAGATGAATGATATCCTTAAGTTTACACAACGTTCTGTAAAACGAATTTAGCAAAATAAAAGAGATTTACATCCCTTGTATTTGTCTTTATATACATACGCATATTATATGCAATATACTTATGTACGGAAAATGTTCCCAAGAACGAATTTAGACAAATAAAAAGGCGAATAGAAAAGATTGACATCCTCTCTATTCGCCTTTGTTATTTATACAGGCATACATAAATGCATCGTCGATGTATATCAATGCGATATATTTATGTACGGAAAATGTTCCCAAGAACGAATTTAGACAAATAAAAAGGCGAATAGAAAATATTGACATCCTCTCTATTCGCCTTTGTTATTTATACAGGCATACATAAATGCATCGTCGATGTATATCAATGCGATATATTTTTGTACGGAAAATGTTCCCAAGAACGAATTTAGACAAATAAAAAGGCGAATAGAAAAGATTGACATCCTCTCTATTCGCCTTTGTTATTTATACAAGCATACATAAATGTATCATCGATGTATATCAATGCGATATATTTATGTACGGAAAATGTTCCCAAGAACGAATTTAGACAAATAAAAAGGCGAATAGAAAGGATTGACATCCTCTCTATTCGCCTTTGTTATTTATACAAGCATACATAAATGTATCATCGATGTATATC
>NW_027473192.1:22500-40276 GCF_030347505.1 Rhynchophorus ferrugineus
GAATCGCTACGGACCTCCATCAGGGTTTCCCCTGACTTCGTCCTGACCAGGCATAGTTCACCATCTTTCGGGTCCCAGCGTGTACGCTCTTGGTGCGCCTCTTCTCGCGATGAGAACGAGACGCCCCGGGAATGCGAAGCGGCCACTTTTAAGGGTAAACCGCCCATCTTCCCTGAGTTCGTGCGAGACGAACTTTCACTTTCATTACGCCTTTAGGTTTAGTGATTCCCAATGACTCGCGCACATGCTAGACTCCTTGGTCCGTGTTTCAAGACGGGTCCTGAAAGTACCCAAAGCTATAGCGTCGCCGATCGGTCTAGGTCTGTTCGAGAACCTCGTCGCCAACAGTCATCAGAGGTCGGAAACGGCACCGGGTCCGATTACCGACGTGCATCTGACGCGCTTGCGACGAGCCGAACGCTAACGAGTAGCGGCCTTAAACCATTCGGTATACCGTCGAGCGAGTCGACCGCGAACACGAGGGTCCGTAAACGAAAACGGCGCGAACCGCAGTCTACGGTCTCCACCTCGAGCCTTAAGCCGACGCCCAACGGATCGCGACGTCCTACAAGGAGAAAAGTGCACGCGTTCGTCGCCGGATCGACGTACGAAAGGCGCGCGCAACGCCGAAACGTCACGTGTCACGCGATCGCACGCCGCCTACTACGAGCCGCGAATGAATTTCTCCCTTCGACCTTTCGGGTTTCTCAGGTTTACCCCTAAACGGTTTCACGTACTCTTGAACTCTCTCTTCAAAGTGCTTTTCAACTTTCCCTCACGGTACTTGTTCGCTATCGGTCTCGTGGTTATATTTAGCCTTAGATGGAGTTTACCACCCGCTTAGGGCTGCACTCTCAAGCAACCCGACTCTAAGGAGAGATCCTCTCGCCGTCAGTCACGGTCGCTACGGGCCTGGCACCCTCTATGGGCTGTTGCCCCGTTCAAGATGGACTTGGACGCGCGACGTAACGTCGAGATAATGGACCCTCCCGAACACCACATTTCCCGGCGCCCGATGTCGGTCGCGGGATTCGGTGCTGGGCTAATCCCTGTTCGCTCGCAGCTACTAAGGGAATCCTAGTTAGTTTCTTTTCCTCCGCTTAGTAATATGCTTAAATTCAGCGGGTAGTCTCACCTGCTCTGAGGTCGCTAGTTTAATATGCGTGGCGCTCGTAATCATCATAATAATGAAGATTAGGAGCCAATACGAAATATAAAAGTTTAGAATGGAAAAGACGCGCCGTCGAAAAACGGTGTTTTCTCCCTCGTATTCGAGAGACAACGCACCTACGATCCGACGTCGATTAAAAACTAATTTTATCGGATACGACGATCGTATTAATGGTGCGCGCTACGTTTATCACAAAAACGTGCGAACGACCGTTTTAAACACGTCTCATCCCTTTCATATTCGTACGACCCGTACGAGAGAGTTAGGTCACACGTACGGGTCCGCTGTCACGTTTTAGAACGTCGCGATCGAATCGCGCTTATACGCTCAGCACGCTCAGACATTTCTCGTCGATCGCGAAGATCAAAGAAAATCCGAGCAGTCTTGAAATGAGATACGACCCTCAGCCAGGAGTGGTCCGGGTATGAGATCCCAGGACCGCAATGTGCGTTCGAAATGTCGATGTTCATGTGTCCTGCAGTTCACAAGTTGACGCGCAATTAGCTGCGTTCTTCATCGACCCACGAGCCAAGTGATCCACCGTTTAGGGTAATCTTTTTTTAAGTTAGGTTTTAAACGCATATCGAAACGTTTCTATTATAAGACGACGACGACGACGACGACGCGCGCTCACGTCATAGACAGCGCTTGCGCCCCTTTCGCAGCCGCCGTCGACTTTAAAACGCTCTTACGGTTTATTTTCGTCTTCTCCACTACACACAACGAGAGGAGCGGAGACAGACTACTCGAAATGGTGACGTTCGTTGTAAATTTTCGTCGTCTCACCTCGTACGACAACAAAAGAGCATACGCTGATCATAGTTTGGCAATATTTTCGTAAACTAAATCTCACCCTTTTGGAATGAAACAAACGAAGGGTGATAAGATTTTCGTAAACTAATCACATTACCGATCATCGTATATGTTCGTCGATATGAGGATCGAAACGTCGATTAGAAATATAATTGGCAAAATCGTTTTATTTTGCGCTCGATTTGTCCATTTATAACGAAATCCGTCGTAGGCCGACGATTATTACTCGTCGTCCTATATAACAACATCTTCATCGTATATATCTCCGCTTTCGGGCGTACATCTTTTAAAACCATATATTATAGGTACCCGAAAACAGCTACGTTGACGACGTCGAAATTCGATCGGAACTTCCGAACTTCGTAGATGGCTCTTTAACGTTCGACAATGATTTTTACAGACTTGTACGTTTACCTATTATATATATATAGGCATAACAACACACTGTAATGATCCTTCCGCAGGTTCACCTACGGAAACCTTGTTACGACTTTTACTTCCTCTAAATGATCAAGTTTGGTCATCTTTTCCTACACATCGACGACGCCGAAACGCCATCGCGTGTCGATCCGAAGACCTCACTAAATCATTCAATCGGTAGTAGCGACGGGCGGTGTGTACAAAGGGCAGGGACGTAATCAACGCGAGCTTATGACTCGCGCTTACTGGGAATTCCTCGTTCATGGGGAACAATTGCAAGCCCCAATCCCTAGCACGAAGGAGGTTCAGCGGGTTACCCGGGCCGCTCGGCCAGGGAAGACACGCTGATTCCTTCAGTGTAGCGCGCGTGCGGCCCAGAACATCTAAGGGCATCACAGACCTGTTATTGCTCAATCTCGTGCGGCTAGAAGCCGCCTGTCCCTCTAAGAAGAATAGTTTGTACGCCGACAGTAAAAACCGCGCACGAACCGCGAAACCCGAAAGCAACGCGGCCGGCGGGCCTTTAGGATGTCAAAAAGCGCCTAGTTAGCAGGCTAGAGTCTCGTTCGTTATCGGAATTAACCAGACAAATCGCTCCACCAACTAAGAACGGCCATGCACCACCACCCACCGAATCAAGAAAGAGCTCTCAATCTGTCAATCCTTCCGGTGTCCGGGCCTGGTGAGGTTTCCCGTGTTGAGTCAAATTAAGCCGCAGGCTCCACTCCTGGTGGTGCCCTTCCGTCAATTCCTTTAAGTTTCAGCTTTGCAACCATACTTCCCCCGGAACCCAAAAGCTTTGGTTTCCCGGAAGCTGCCCGTCGAGTCATATTAGGGAACGTCGACGGATCGCTAGCTGGCATCGTTTAAGGTTAGAACTAGGGCGGTATCTGATCGCCTTCGAACCTCTAACTTTCGTTCTTGATCAATGAAAGCGTTTTTGGCAAATGCTTTCGCTTCTGTTCGTCTTGCGACGATCCAAGAATTTCACCTCTAACGTCGCAATACGAATGCCCCCATCCGTTCCTATTAATCATTACCTCGGGGTTCCGAAAACCAACAAAATAGAACCGAGGTCCTATTCCATTATTCCATGCATACAGTATTCAGGCGAAATTTTAGCCTGCTTTGAGCACTCTAATTTGTTCAAAGTAAACGTGCCGGCCCACCTCGACACTCAGTAAAGAGCACCGCGGCAGGATTGAGTTGGGCCGTCGTAACCACGACGCGCACAACACGCACGCCGAAACGCACGCGCGACGGCGACGCGACACGACTAAGCCCACCGGCAGGACGTCTCGCGAAAAACACGCCAGTTAACACCGCGAACGATGAACCGGCGGCGCGAGACACAAATTCGACTACGAGCTTTTTAACCGCAACAACTTTAATATACGCTATTGGAGCTGGAATTACCGCGGCTGCTGGCACCAGACTGGCCCTCCAATTGATCCTCGTTAAAGGGTTTAGAGTGTACTCATTCCGATTACGGGGCCTCGGATGAGTCCCGTATCGTTATTTTTCGTCACTACCTCCCCGTGCCGGGAGTGGGTAATTTGCGCGCCTGCTGCCTTCCTTGGATGTGGTAGCCGTTTCTCAGGCTCCCTCTCCGGAATCGAACCCTGATTCCCCGTTACCCGTTACGACCATGGTAGGCGCAGAACCTACCATCGACAGTTGATAAGGCAGACATTTGAAAGATGTGTCGCCGGTGCGAGACCGTGCGATCAGCTTAAAGTTATTCAGAGTCACCAAGTTGTACGATGACGAGCGCGAACCCGAAACCGATTGGTTTTGATCTAATAAAAGCACTCCTTCCATCTCTGGTCGGAGCTCTGTTTGCATGTATTAGCTCTAGAATTACCACAGTTATCCAAGTAATTGTGGGTACGATCTAAGGAACCATAACTGATTTAATGAGCCTTTCGCGGTTTCACCTTAATTCGGTATGTACTGAGACATGCATGGCTTAATCTTTGAGACAAGCATATGACTACTGGCAGGATCAACCAGGGAACTGTTCTTATTATTTTATCGACACGAAGCAGATAAAACAAATACAGACACAGTTTATTTTATAAGTTTGACTTATAAAGAAACGTGTGCGTAAGACGACGATATATAATATATATCGACGACTAATAAAAAGGAGGTGCATGATAGCGCGCCTAGACGACGGAAAAACCGGTCCGAGGCGCCACGCTCTTACATTTTAATATTAGTTGTCTAATAAAACAAAACGATATCATCATCTTAGACACATCTTTTGTTTTTTTTATACACAACCGATCGACTAGGCACCCAATTATCTCGATTATCGACGACGATCGTCGACTACGTCGAAAATTGGATGCCGCAAAATATCGTTCGGCGTTTATAAGACCTCGAAAAACATTCTCTCCGAACCCTTCGCTAGATAGAAATATATAAAGCGACAAGGAAACCTCGTACGAGAAACGTTTCGTGATTTTTTATTTTATTCTCGCTCGGAGAGCAGAGAGCTATCGCAAAATGTGTTGCTGTTTTATGAACGTTCCGATGAAAAACCGATACGTCCATAAAAATAATAATTCCAATCGCATATGAATCGTGGATCATCTTCTTCTAACGAAGCCGAATGTTCCCGCCGAATTCGCGATCTCGCAGTGATACCGTCGTCGTCGTCGTACGCTTCCCGATATATCGAAAAAAACCGACCAGGAAGAACAACGAAACGACGATACAAAATCGCGAGAGCGTTACGAATATATAATAACACGACGAAATACGCTTTTTATTTAGATAAATAAAAAAATACGGTTCGGATCTTATATATTAACATATAATATGTAATACCACCTTCGCTGATCAAAAGCCACTCGGTAAAAGTGTCACAGCGCCGGTCGACCCGACCCGTCGTATCCGTCTCTCGTATCGCCCCACGTAGAAGCGCACACGATTTAAGCGCGGGTCTCTCGCCAGCTATCGGAAATGTATGGGTGTTTTAGAACAGATCGTTTATACGGACGTTGCGCAAATTTTTCGTTTTTACGTCTGCCCGTTCTCGTTATTATCGGAATGTTCCGATGAATAAACTTTAGCTTTAGACAACGTGAACTTCTAAAGCAATAATTTTAACCTCTCGTGTTAATACGTCCTCAGGCCGTTTCTAGACTGCCGATCACGTTCTTTAAAAGTCGGAAAATTCCGATCCATAAAATTATGCTAGTAGAATGTAAAGATCCTTCATAGGATGGATACTGTCACATATCGATACGGCGATCGGAGTAAAACTGTTCTCACGTATTTCAGGACATTTTAGGTTGTTACGTCGGCCCGTTCGTTATTATCGGTATATACCTATGAATAAATGTTTTGCTTGTAGAACGTAAGATTCCAAAAGAATGATTCGCCGAAACGATGGTGCACCCTTACGATCGGATATTTGCCGCTTATTGGCCATTTTCTATAATTCATCCGTTAGATATCGTTTATCGACTACGGATAAGGTTTTCCGATATCAGAATGTTCCTAAGGATGATTCGAAAGTGATTTGAACGAAGAATTTGATAGAATGAATCCTTTATTTATCCATTGAGTACAGGGTACGGAGTGTCTGCGGGGTCAGCTAATATATTATATTTCTCTCTCGACGTAATGGTAACTCGAAGTCCGAACCGCGCTCATGAAGCTCGGTTTCAATCCAATCCATGTTGGTCGGTTCCTCGAGAGGAACGCCGTATCTTCGCGGTCGACCGCCTAATGAATCAGGTGGTAAAAGTCCAAGCCCAGCGCGGCAACGGCAGGCGCGTTCAACGTTTTAACTGCCAATTCTACGGTCATTCATCGGCCAACTGTAAAGCCACTCCGGCCTACGTCAAGTCCCAAAGACAGAAATTCCCCGCCGAAATGCACCAACTGTTGAGAACCATACACCGCAAATTACTCGGGATGCAAGTGCCGACCTACTCCAAAAACAACCAAACCCAAAAGACCAATTCCTCCCCCCACTCATGTACGGGGAACTCAAGATAACAGTCGTCTGGCTGGTCTGGATTCCACTAGAACACGAACCCGATCTCCATTGGCGAAATACTCTTCGGAACATATTCAGATGACCAAGGAGATTTTCAGGCCATTTTCAACGCCATCAACCACACAGCTATTGGAAGAATTACTATCGGCCGGGATAATAGATGAGTTGGAACTTGGGCTTATTGCTCCAAGCGAACCAACTCACTACTCCTCCAATCGACCGACAATAATTGACTTTTTTATCTATCAAAATTCGAATCAAGCCTCTGACCTGCAAGTACTCCAAGATATCGATTCTGACCACAGGCCTATCCTCCTCACCCACCATCAGCGATTTTCCACTGAGTTCCACTGTCCCCAAGCAAGGTCAACCTAGTAAACGAAAAAAAAAGTATCTTCTCTTTGACGATCCTCATTATATTAGGACGATAGTTCCATTCTAAATTCTTGATTAATTACAGTTCCTATTTGTTCATTTCGAGACGTTCCCGTGATTAATACTTATCGTGTAGAAATTAGCCACAATCCACAATTAGCCACAGTTAGGAAAAATAAATTAATTATCATATAGTCATAAACGTAATAAAAATGAATACACATATTTTCGAAGTCACTCCAGAAATACTTTACCTTATTTTTAAATAACAATCTCGGGCCGTACCATTTTTACAAAACTTATTCTATATACTTACTATATAACAGATTATAATGATATAATATAATTCAATACAATAACTACAATATATATATATATATCTGAAAATTCTGTTTTTATAAAATGTCAGCTACTGTTTAACATTTCATTTTTTAAAATGTATATCCAATTGTGGTTCTGAAAAGAACCGATTTTGCAGGTAAGTAGTATATTGAAACACACATAGGTATGTGAATTAATTTACTTAGAACTGGTATATTTGGTGACTGCTTTGGTACCTTCGCTAACGGCGTGCTTAGCCAACTCACCGGGTAACAATAACCTAACGGCGGTTTGGATTTCTCTGCTCGTGATCGTTGATCTCTTATTGTAATGGGCGAGACGCGACGCTTCGGCGGCTATCCTTTCGAATATATCGTTCACGAAAGAATTCATGATCGACATGGCCTTGCTGGAGATACCCGTATCGGGATGAACCTGCTTTAAAACTTTGTATATGTAAATCGCATAGCTTTCCTTCCTCCTGCGCTTCTTTTTCTTGTCGCTCTTAGAGATATTTTTCTGGGCTTTTCCGGCTTTCTTGGCCGCCTTACCGCTTGTCTTCGGTGGCATTTCGAAATAAAAATCCCGACGTCTCACGTACCTCAAAGAGTACTTAACTAAAAAAATGCCTTTAATTCTAGAACTTATAACATTCGAAGGAACACTTCTAAGCCCCGCCCATAGCCCGAGTTAGAGTCTGATTGGTCGCGTATGATATAACGAGTTTGGCTCGCGGACAAAATTCCAGGCCGATCTGTAAGAAATTTCCAGTACCGTTTTTGATTTAAAGGTGAGCAGTATCTAACAACGATCGAGATTAACATGTCCGGACGTGGTAAAGGCGGAAAAGTGAAGGGAAAGGCGAAGTCTCGTTCCAATCGTGCGGGATTACAATTTCCTGTCGGTCGTATTCACCGACTTCTAAGGAAAGGAAATTATGCCGAACGCGTAGGGGCCGGTGCTCCCGTTTACTTAGCTGCCGTAATGGAATATCTGGCGGCCGAAGTTCTCGAGTTGGCGGGTAACGCCGCTAGAGACAACAAGAAAACAAGGATTATCCCTAGGCATTTACAATTGGCCATCAGAAACGACGAGGAATTGAATAAACTGTTATCTGGCGTTACTATTGCCCAGGGCGGCGTCTTGCCTAACATTCAAGCAGTATTATTGCCTAAAAAGACAGACAGCAAAACCAAATAGATAACGCAAACCGTTTAAAGTTTTGCATACGCCCTTTAATATCGGTCCTTTTCAGGGCCAACAAAATCGTATAAAAAAGAAGTTAGAATACGCGTTCTTATTAAAGAATAAATATTAACTAGAAAATTTATAAATAATCTGATCTGTACTGAATATTCCTTTATTACTGTTTTAGAGTATCGATCGATCGGTTCCCTAATTAGTTACGGCTCTATCTAGAAAATAATCATTTAAGTAATAATAAGATAATAAATAAATTATATAAATATTCTTTCTTTTATAAAGTTATATTGTGGTTCTGAAAAGAACCGTTTTTTTTTTCTATTAAAAAAATACGGTCTTGGACGAACGTATTTTTTAGGGAAGTCGTAGCACGTCCAGGAGTGTCGGGATATTTGTAATTTTCAACTCCGTGTCTTCTTGATCTGACGATGAAATGTGTCGCCTGTTTAATATATCGTCATACGTAGTAGAAATAGTTTTATTTCTTTTTCTTTGGTGATACTGGTTTTTTAGTTTTCGCACCTTCACCAGCGGCAACACGAACAGTTGAGGTCGTCGTCTTAGCACTTTTCGGTTTAGGCGCCTTGGGCTTTTTCGTAGGTCCGGCTTTATTAGATTTTTTCGCTTTGGAAGGCGATTTCGGGGATCTTGCGGCCGTGTTGCTTTTTGCTGCTTTCGAAGATGAACTATTAGCGGCGGCATTGGAAGCGGACGTAGTCGTGGCGGCGGTAGATTTCTTTCCTGTTTTCTTTTCGACGGCTTTTTTGGCAGAAGCTTTTTTCTCGGCCAAAGTTGCAGATTCACCTTTCTTACTTTTAGCTGTGGTTTTCTTAGTTGAGGCGGAGGCGGCGGTCGTCTTTTTTTCCGTTTTCTCTGAGGTTTTTTTGGCAGACGCTTTTTTACCACCGGCTGTCGTAGCTGTCGCGGCACCTCCTACTGGTTTTCGTTTATTTTTCTGTCCGGTTTTGGCAGTGGCCGTTTTTCTTTTCTTCGTACCTGCGGCTGTCGTACCTCCTGCTTTACGTGCCGAAGCCGCTAATTTAAATGATCCGGAAGCTCCTTTGCCCTTCGTTTGTACCAAAACACCCGAAGCGATCCACGTCTTTATATATTTCTTTATAAAGGGCGATAATTTGTCAGCATCCACTTTGTAATTGGCCGCTATGTATTTTTTAATAGCTCTGAAGGAAGTTCCGCCTTTCTCTTTCAATCCTTTAATTGCACTCGTTACCATATCAGCGATCGGAGGATGACTAACTTTCGATTTAGAACTCTTCGCCTTGCTCGAAGTGGATTTTTCTTTCTTCCCTCCTGCAGACGAACCTGCGCTACCGGCTGTAGCTGATGCGGCTCCCGTAGCCGACACCGAAGATGAATTCGACCCGGCCGGTGTGCCTGTTGACGATGCGTTAACAACGGCGGCGGAATTTCCTCCACTCCCTTGATTCGACGAAGGAGAAACCGCTTGTCCGCTAATATCGACGTCCGACATTCTGATATAATTTCTTAATTTTCTTATAAGAACGTTCTAATCACGATTCGTTTGACAAAGTTACGTACGTGCGTATGCTTCTCGTTCGCGTATTTTAACTGTCTGGCGGTCGCTCTCATTTAATGCGTACCCTATATGATATGAGCCGAACGGAGGACTGAACGGTCGAGCGCGAACGACGTTCCATATTCCGGCTTCGTCGAAACGTTCATCGAGCTTGGAACCGTTTACTTATTTCTCATATTAAATACATAAATCCTTTAGAATATCATACGATTTATGTTCGAGGCGTTAAAAGATAAAACGTAGTAGAAGTAGCAAACTTTACCAATAAATTTTACGTTGACTATCGTCTTAGAAGGAAGCACAAAATCAAGCGTTGCTCTCGATTCCGTCGAAACTACCAATTTACATTCGAGTTATAGACTTTCGGTTATAACTATGAAAATATATCTTTTCAAATCTACGTCCCCCGATATATCGTCTTTTGATATAAATGCAATTCCGTACAGATCTAATGCTATTATTGGAGAAACGAGACATATTATTCCTAATTGATGCGGTACAGATTGTTCGTTGTCCAAAACGAATCTATATCGAAACGTACCGTTGTCGAATTAACTGTAAGAAAACAATGACATGAAAATTAACCGATCCTATACTAATATACTTCTTATTTAACGGTTTCTTAACACCATCCGAACTCTGGGTTACAATCGAACGTATCGGGTGAGCAACGATATCGAGACGTCTATAAGAATATCGTGTCAAACCCTTCTGTATCGATACAATGCTCATATATATTATAGTATATTTTGCTTCTTTAGTTGAAATCTGTTTTCATAAATAGTTATCTAAAGTCAATAAATACATGGAACGCGATCTCCATACATACGTGCGTAGAACTACCGTACCTTCTTTGAAATCTTAAGGATTCTCCAAGCTCATCGACGCGAAGTTTATCTCGGAGTATTTTCTCTCTAAAGGAAAACTATATTAAAGCTTCAACGAAGATTCGGTATTCGATTGTTCACCATCATTTACATTCTTGTCATTAACCTAACATTTATTATGAAATCTTATTTTAAACTTTATCTATCTTTTTATATTACGATCGTCTATTATAATGCAGTATATTTGTTACTTTACAAGTAAATCTTAGATGAAAGGAGCAGATATTTAATAAAATTTAACGTCATCTTAGTCCATTTTCGAATAATAAATTTCTTTTTTTATGCTAGTAAATTTGTGGCTCTGAAAAGAACCGTTGTTTTCTTTAGTTGAATAGATACGTTGTTCTGTTTTAATTGGTCAGCATATATAATACTTTATTTAACCGCCAAATCCGTATAGGGTTCGTCCTTGGCGTTTGAGGGCGTATACTACATCCATGGCAGTAACGGTTTTCCTTTTGGCGTGTTCGGTATAAGTGACGGCGTCTCTGATAACGTTTTCCAAAAATACTTTTAATACACCTCTGGTTTCTTCATAAATTAGACCGGATATACGTTTAACTCCACCCCGCCTAGCCAATCTTCTGATGGCGGGTTTCGTAATACCTTGGATATTATCACGAAGCACTTTACGATGCCGCTTAGCGCCTCCTTTTCCCAAACCTTTACCACCTTTACCTCTGCCCGTCATGATTTATTCAATTTAGTATTAAAAGAAAGCAAATTTATAATCGAATTGTGCAGCGTACACCTCGAATACTACGGGTAACTATTTCAATTTCAAATCCTACCATGGGTTTTGTTGAGTTCGAATCGGGTCCCGCCCACAGATGCTAGCCGGACCAATCAGAATATCTTCACACATTATTAAAAAGGGAGATTTCTTTGACACCTTCGATCAGTTTCCAAAAGTTCGTTGGTGCTTGCGCTTGTAATTCTTCCTACACGTTTGAAGTCAGACCCGTTTAGACGATGGCTCGTACCAAGCAAACTGCTCGAAAATCAACCGGAGGTAAGGCTCCCAGAAAACAATTGGCTACTAAAGCAGCCAGGAAAAGCGCTCCCGCTACCGGTGGTGTTAAAAAACCGCATCGTTACAGACCCGGTACGGTCGCTCTAAGAGAAATCCGACGCTATCAGAAGAGTACCGAATTATTGATTAGGAAATTGCCTTTCCAACGATTGGTTCGCGAAATCGCTCAGGATTTCAAGACCGATTTACGTTTCCAAAGTTCGGCAGTGATGGCTTTGCAAGAAGCTAGCGAGGCCTATTTGGTTGGTCTCTTTGAAGACACCAATTTGTGTGCGATCCATGCTAAACGAGTAACTATCATGCCTAAGGACATTCAATTAGCCAGACGCATTAGAGGCGAACGTGCATAAATGCTACGGCTGTCCTATATTAAGGTCGTTTTTTGTATTTATATGAAAAAAAAAGGTTCTTCTCAGAACCACCAACTTCTATTAGAAAAAAGAGACATTGATATTTTTTCCGTTTATATGACGCTTTAGTTATAATATTTGTGAATTGAATTTAGAATATTATGCTCACAAATATATTGTGAATATTGAGGAATCCTTAGTAATAAGGTGTGAACACCTGCTGGATTGACTTGAAGTTTATATCACGATAAGAAAGGGGTATCACATATACTGTTATTATGTTACCGTAAAGGAATGAATATATAAAATAAAATATTTTTTTCTGGATATTTTAACATTTTTATGAACGATTACTATATTTTAATTTATTTGACTTCGTATATATCCTATCTTCTTAACAATAGTTTATTTCTTTTTTTCTTCTTTAAACATTTTGGGGCTCTGAAAAGAGCCGTTTTCCACCCTTCATATTATTATGATCACCTTCAAAATAATATATTTCGTTTACTTAGAACTGGTATATTTAGTGACAGCTTTGGTACCTTCGCTAACGGCATGCTTAGCCAATTCACCGGGTAACAATAACCTAACGGCGGTTTGGATTTCTCTGCTCGTGATCGTTGATCTCTTATTGTAATGGGCGAGACGCGACGCTTCGGCGGCTATCCTTTCGAATATATCGTTCACGAAAGAATTCATAATCGACATGGCCTTGCTGGAAATACCCGTATCGGGATGAACCTGCTTTAAAACTTTGTATATGTAAATCGCGTAGCTTTCCTTCCTCCTACGCTTCTTTTTCTTATCGCTCTTAGAAATGTTTTTCTGGGCTTTTCCAGCCTTTTTTGCCGCTTTACCGCTTGTCTTCGGTGGCATTTTAAACGAATGAGATTCGCGACCTACCCATACAGCAAAAGATAAAAGACTAAACCGAAATATACCTATAGTCGTTTAATTATTTGATAAATGACGCTACACTTCTAAGCTCCGCCCATTCTTGGCGTTATGTCGTAGAAAGCTCTGATTGGTCGAGTAGGAAACGTACTAGTGTTTTGAGAAGTTGCCGAATAAAAGCTATTCGCTGGACAGTTCACTGCCAGTTGTTCATTCGTTGTCGAAAGGACGTGAGCGTTGTCGCCATTAGTTTTTCGGTTATTTTTAGTTTAAAAAAGTTAGCAATACAATGTCTGGACGTGGTAAGGGTGGAAAAGTGAAGGGAAAGGCGAAATCTCGTTCCAACCGAGCGGGATTACAATTTCCTGTTGGCCGTATTCACCGGCTTTTAAGGAAAGGAAATTATGCCGAACGCGTAGGGGCCGGTGCTCCCGTCTACTTAGCTGCCGTAATGGAATATTTGGCGGCCGAAGTTCTCGAGTTGGCAGGTAACGCCGCTAGAGACAACAAGAAAACAAGGATTATCCCTAGGCATTTACAATTGGCCATCAGAAATGACGAAGAACTGAACAAACTCCTCTCCGGTGTTACTATAGCCCAGGGCGGCGTTCTACCAAACATCCAGGCCGTATTGTTACCGAAAAAAACAGATAGTAAAACCAAATAAGTTACATGAGCCTTAGGGTTTTTGTGTCGTACAAAAACCTTTTAACTATCGGTCCTTTTCAGGACCACCAAAATAATAAAACAAAAAAAGAACTTAAAATTAAAACTCATATTATGACTTGCACTTACTAATTATTTAAAATATTCTAATAAACAGTTTAAGTACTTTAAAGATTGTTTTTTGGGTGTGTAAGATAAATTAAGAGACATTCCAATACCAATAATTATCGTTTTATTAAACAACAATTAAGTCGAAATAATATGAAGGATTTATTTCTAGCGGTTCTCCTTTAGTAAAATCGAACCGTATTATAACATCGCGCCTTGTATATAATCTATGTAATTAACGATGAATTTAAGGGGCGGTCTATTTATTAAGTATAGAGTTTTGGAATCCAAACCCTCAAATAATTAGGGCCAGTTATACTTAAATTATTATTTTAAATAAAATTATGATGATTGTAATGATTGAAAGATTATCCTTAAATCCTAATAGAGCTTCCGTTTTTTAAATATCGATAAATTTGTGGTTCTGAAAAGAACCGTTGTTTAATTTTTCTAAAATTAATTTTGAGGGTCACATTTCACGTTAGTTCGCGAATAAAATGTGACTTAACCTCCAAACCCGTATAATGTACGTCCTTGACGTTTCAAGGCGTATACTACATCCATTGCGGTAACGGTTTTTCTTTTGGCGTGTTCGGTATATGTAACGGCATCTCTGATGACGTTTTCCCAAAAACACTTTTAAAACACCTCTGGTCTCTTCGTAAATCAGACCAGATATACGTTTTACGCCGCCTCGTCTAGCCAATCTTCTAATGGCGGGCTTCGTAATACCTTGGATATTATCACGAAGCACTTTACGATGCCGCTTGGCTCCTCCTTTTCCCAAACCTTTACCACCTTTACCTCTGCCGGTCATCTTTTATCGAACCTAATACAAAAAAAATAAATGATCTCGAATAAGTAGCGCGCTCACAACACGAGTGCTACGGACAACTGTTGTCGATTACATTCAATCAGCCCGGTTTTGTAGACTTAGGATTGAGTTCCGCCCACTGGCACAAAACGGACCAATCAGATTAGATAACATGTTATAAAAAGGACTCTCTGATTTTATGACCGAATCAGTCCGAAAGGGGTCGCCGTCGTTTGCGTTTGTTAATTTTTTCTCATTACCTCTATTTTAAAAATATGGCTCGTACCAAGCAAACTGCGCGAAAATCAACAGGAGGTAAAGCTCCTAGGAAACAATTGGCTACCAAAGCGGCCAGGAAAAGCGCTCCAGCTACCGGTGGCGTTAAGAAACCACATCGCTACCGACCTGGGACGGTCGCTTTGCGGGAGATTCGTCGTTATCAAAAGAGCACCGAATTATTGATTAGGAAATTACCTTTTCAACGATTGGTTCGCGAAATCGCTCAAGATTTCAAGACCGATTTACGTTTTCAAAGTTCGGCGGTAATGGCTTTACAAGAGGCCAGCGAAGCTTATTTAGTTGGCCTTTTTGAGGATACTAATTTATGTGCGATACATGCAAAGCGAGTAACCATCATGCCCAAGGATATTCAGCTAGCCAGACGTATCAGAGGCGAACGTGCCTAAACTTTATTTTCTATCATTTATAATACTCTACTTATATTCGTATTTTTGCAACAAAAAAAAACGGTTCTTTTCAGAACCACCTAAATTTAATCAAAGAAAAAGAAGATAATTCAATTAATATTCTTTTATCGATATTTATATAAACCACTAAAAGAGTTATGGATTTTTATCTCAGAGTTATATTCGACTACATGTTAGTAATTAATAACAGTCGGTGTACTTATACGCATTGTTTTTTAAAAACTAAAGAAAAAATAATGTAATCACTAATAACCAAAGAATAATAATATACTGTTGATAACAAAATTTGTATTTCAATATTGGATACTACAGCTGTATAATATATAAAATTAATTTTTTTAAGATTATTTCTTTTTTTATTTATCTAAATTGTGGCTCTGAAAAGAACCGTTTTTCTCCTTTATGATATTCAAGGCTTATGGTTTACTTAGAACTGGTATATTTAGTGACGGCTTTTGGTACCTTCACTAACGGCGTGCTTAGCCAATTCACCGGGCAGCAATAATCGCACGGCAGTTTGGATTTCTCTGCTTGTGATAGTAGATCTTTTATTGTAATGAGCGAGACGGGACGCTTCGGCGGCTATCCTTTCGAATATATCGTTCACGAAAGAATTCATGATCGACATGGCCTTGCTGGAGATACCCGTATCGGGATGAACTTGCTTTAAAACTTTGTAAATGTAGATCGCGTAGCTTTCCTTCCTCTTGCGTTTCTTTTTCTTGTTCACTTTTGGAGATATTTTTCTGAGCCTTACCGGCCTTTTTTGGCCGCCTTAACCGCTTGTTTTCGGAGGCATTTCGAAATAAATATTACGATATTAAAGGAACCACGAAAAGTACTAGACTAAAACAAATTTCAGGAATCCTTAGAATTTATAGGCTCCTTAAATACACTCCTAAGCCCCGCCTATTATCTGAGTTAGCCTTTCATTGGTCGCGTACGAGATCATGCGTTCGGCTTACGAACAAAATTCGTTGCTAGTATGTTGACAGTTTTAGTACAGATTTCAACTCTAAGGCGAGCGAGTTCTAGAAGCAATCGATAGTAAAATGTCCGGACGTGGTAAAGGCGGAAAAGTGAAGGGAAAGGCGAAGTCTCGTTCTAACCGAGCGGGATTACAATTCCCTGTCGGTCGTATTCACAGACTTTTAAGGAAAGGGAATTATGCCGAACGCGTAGGGGCCGGTGCTCCCGTCTACTTAGCTGCCGTAATGGAATATCTGGCAGCCGAGGTTCTCGAATTGGCGGGTAACGCCGCTAGAGATAACAAGAAAACCAGGATTATCCCTAGGCATTTGCAATTGGCCATCAGAAACGACGAAGAATTGAACAAAACTCCTATCCGGAGTTACTATAGCCCAGGGCGGCGTTCTGCCAAATATCCAAGCTGTATTGTTACCTAAAAAGACAGATAGCAAAACTAAATAAAACGAATGTAACCTATTTTATCATCAAATATCGGTCCTTTTCAGGACCACCAAGACAGTTGAAAAAGAGAATTTTATTATTTTAGCTTAAGTAGTAAAATAACAGGCAAAGTTTTAATTTTGAGAGGTTTTGTGATATACGACAGAGTTACGACGATATTTTATAGATCGCAATACTTTTGACAATACCTTTCTCTGAATCTTCGTGCATGCAGTCTCTTCTTAATGAGAGTATTGAACAATATCCATTTTATTGTATCGATATCGTATCTTTCTAATTTCTCATTCATTTCATTAAATTATTTCCTAATTGTTATGATCGGATTTGCAAAGATTAGGATTTCTGTATAATCGACCGGTACATGTCAGCTGTATTATGAGGTTATGTTATTTGTTCTTAGAATTTGATGTGATCAATTGAAAATGAGATGAAAGTTGCTTTAAATTTATCGTTTCGGACCGACTATTAGTGCCGTGTCATCGTTTGGAGATTACTATGGAACATAATTGTGCGACGAGTTATGATAGACTGTCATTTATTGTTGCGACTGGATTTGGTGGTCTCCAGCTATATATGCGTTTATTATTTATAATTGTCGATCCGATTCACTACCTACTAATTCTATATTGTGAATTTTTAGTTTAATGATCATGTCCTTACTGTTGGACCAACACCCCACTTGGATGCATTGGTACGATGACTGTCTCCGTAGAAGGCCATGCATGACAGTCAACCCATGTATTTCTTTTCATTAGGGTAGTTTATACAGTAAGTGTCTATTTATTGACTATAGGGTACCAATTAGTTACTTCGTATGGTTACCTTTAAGGTAATTGAATGATATTGTTGCTTTTAGTGAGCAACTAAATGACATTGAGAGATTTTGACCGGATGTTAGTTTGAAGATGTTTATATATTCCATGCAACAATCTTTCGCTTATTCCGAGTTGCTGCGGTTATACACAGTTACTGACTTGCCCCTTGACATCCTCTCGGATGTGCACTTCCTT
>NW_027473193.1:0-40005 GCF_030347505.1 Rhynchophorus ferrugineus
ATAGTTTCCGAGACATGGACTATCGATAATTTACACCTTAGGCTCTGCTTCTAACTTGGGCCCAAATTGTAAAATGGTCTTACCTATTGGCGATTTCGTTCCAATTCACATTCCAAGTAATATTCGGCATGCTAATTACATTGCCGGTTGCCAAATTGCATTATCTCTTATAGTTTCCGAGATATGGACTATCGATAATTTACACCTTAGGCTCTGCTTCTAACTTGGGCCCAAATTGTAAAATGGTCTTATCTATTGGCGATTTCGTTCCAATTCACATTCCAAGTAATATTCGGCATGCTAATTACATTGCCGGTTGCCAAATTGCATTATCTCTTATAGTTTCCGAGATATGGACTATCGATAATTTACACCATAGGCTCTGCTTCTAACTTGGGCCCAAATTGTAAAATGGTCTTATCTATTGGCGATTTCGTTCCAATTCACATTCCAAGTAATATTCGGCATGCTAATTACATTGCCGGTTGCCAAATTGCATTATCTCTTATTGTTTCCGAGATATGGACTATCGATAATTTACACCTTAGGCTCTGCTTCTAACTTGGGCCCAAATTGTAAAATGGTCTTATCTATTGGCGATTTCGTTCCAATTCACATTCCAAGTAATATTCGGCATGCTAATTACATTGCCGGTTGCCAAATTGAATTATCTCTTATAGTTTCCGAGATATGGACTATCGATAATTTACACCTTAGGCTCTGCTTCTAACTTGGGCCCAAATTGTAAAATGGTCTTACCTATTGGCGATTTCGTTCCAATTCACATTCCAAGTAATATTCGGCATGCTAATTACATTGCCGGTTGCCAAATTGCATTATCTCTTATAGTTTCCGAGATACGGACTATCGATAATTTACACCTTAGGCTCTGCTTCTAACTTGGGCCCAAATTGTAAAATGGTCTTATCTATTGGCGATTTCGTCCCAATTCACATTCCAAGTGATATTCGGCATGCTAATTACATTGCCGGTTGCGAAATTGTATTATCTCTTATAGTTTCCGAGATATGGACTATCAATAATTTACACCTTAGGCTCTGCTTCTAACTTGGGCCCAAATTGTAAAATGGTCTTATCTATTGGCGATTTCGTTCCAATTCACATTCCAAGTAATATTCGGCATGCTAATTACATTGCCGGTTCCCAAATTGCATTATCTCTTATAGTTTCCGAGATATGGACTATCGATAATTTACACCTTAGGCTCTGCTTCTAACTTGGGCCCAAATTGTAAAATGGTCTTATCTATTGGCGATTTCGTTCCAATTCACATTCCAAGTAATATTCGGCATGCTAATTACATTGCCGGTTGCCAAATTGCATTATCTCTTATAGTTTCCGAGATATGGACTATCGATAATTTACACCTTAGGCTCTGCTTCTAACTTGCTCCCAAATTGTAAAATGGTCTTATCTATTGGCGATTTCGTTCCAATTCACATTCCAAGTAATATTCGGCATGCTAATTACATTGCCGGTTGCCAAATTGCATTATCTCTTATAGTTTCCGAGATATGGACTATCGATAATTTACACCTTAGGCTCTGCTTCTAACTTGGGCCCAAATTGTAAAATGGTCTTATCTATTGGCGATTTCCTCCCAATTCACATTCCAAGTGATATTCGGCATGCTAATTACATTGCCGGTTGCGAAATTGCATTATCTCTTATAGTTTCCGAGATATGGACTATCAATAATTTACACCTTAGGCTCTGCTTCTAACTTGGGCCCAAATTGTAAAATGGTCTTATCTATTGGCGATTTCGTTCCAATTCACATTCCAAGTAATATTCGGCATGCTAATTACATTGCCGGTTGCCAAATTGCATTATCTCTTATAGTTTCCGAGATATGGACTATCGATAATTTACACCTTAGGCTCTGCTTCTAACTTGGGCCCAAATTGTAAAATGGTCTTATCTATTGGCGATTTCGTTCCAATTCACATTCCAAGTAATATTCGGCATGCTAATTACATTGCCGGTTGCCAAATTGCATTATCTCTTATAGTTTCCGAGATATGGACTATCGATAATTTACACCTTAGGCTCTGCTTCTAACTCGGGCCCAAATTGTAAAATGGTCTTATCTATTGGCGATTTCGTTCCAATTCACATTCCAAGTAATATTCGGCATGCTAATTATATTGCCGGTTGCCAAATTGCATTATCTCTTATAGTTTCCGAGATATGGACTATCGATAATTTACACCTTAGGCTCTGCTTCTAACTTGGGCCCAAATTGTAAAATGGTCTTATCTATTGGCGATTTCGTTCCAATTCACATTCCAAGTAATATTCGGCATGATAATTACATTGCCGGTTGCCAAATTGCATTATCTCTTATAGTTTCCGAGATATGGACTATCGATAATTTACACCTTAGGCTCTGCCTCTAACTTGGGCCCAAATTGTAAAATGGTCTTATCTATTGGCGATTTCGTTCCAATTCACATTCCAAGTAATATTCGGCATGCTAATTACATTGCCGGTTGCCAAATTGCATTATCTCTTATAGTTTCCGAGATATGGACTATCGATAATTTACACCTTAGGCTCTGCTTCTAACTTGCTCCCAAATTGTAAAATGGTCTTATCTATTGGCGATTTCGTTCCAATTCACATTCCAAGTAATATTCGGCATGCTAATTACATTGCCGGTTGCCAAATTGCATTATCTCTTATAGTTTCCGAGATATGGACTATCGATAATTTACACCTTAGGCTCTGCTTCTAACTTGGGCCCAAATTGTAAAATGGTCTTATCTATTGGCGATTTCCTCCCAATTCACATTCCAAGTGATATTCGGCATGCTAATTACATTGCCGGTTGCGAAATTCCATTATCTCTTATAGTTTCCGAGATATGGACTATCAATAATTTACACCTTAGGCTCTGCTTCTAACTTGGGCCCAAATTGTAAAATGGTCTTATCTATTGGCGATTTCGTTCCAATTCACATTCCAAGTAATATTCGGCATGCTAATTACATTGCCGGTTGCCAAATTGCATTATCTCTTATAGTTTCCGAGATATGGACTATCGATAATTTACACCTTAGGCTCTGCTTCTAACTTGGGCCCAAATTGTAAAATGGTCTTATCTATTGGCGATTTCGTTCCAATTCACATTCCAAGTAATATTCGGCATGCTAATTACATTGCCGGTTGCCAAATTGAATTATCTCTTATAGTTTCCGAGACATGGACTATCGATAATTTACACCTTAGGCTCTGCTTCTAACTTGGGCCCAAATTGTAAAATGGTCTTACCTATTGGCGATTTCGTTCCAATTCACATTCCAAGTAATATTCGGCATGCTAATTACATTGCCGGTTGCCAAATTGCATTATCTCTTATAGTTTCCGAGATATGGACTATCGATAATTTACACCTTAGGCTCTGCTTCTAACTTGGGCCCAAATTGTAAAATGGTCTTATCTATTGGCGATTTCGTTCCAATTCACATTCCAAGTAATATTCGGCATGCTAATTACATTGCCGGTTGCCAAATTGCATTATCTCTTATAGTTTCCGAGATATGGACTATCGATAATTTACACCATAGGCTCTGCTTCTAACTTGGGCCCAAATTGTAAAATGGTCTTATCTATTGGCGATTTCGTTCCAATTCACATTCCAAGTAATATTCGGCATGCTAATTACATTGCCGGTTGCCAAATTGCATTATCTCTTATAGTTTCCGAGATATGGACTATCGATAATTTACACCTTAGGCTCTGTTTCTAATTTGCTCCCAAATTGTAAAATGGTCTTATCTATTGGCGATTTCGTTCCAATTCACATTCCAAGTAATATTCGGCATGCTAATTACATTGCCGGTTGCCAAATTGCATTATCTCTTATAGTTTCCGAGATATGGACTATCGATAATTTACACCTTAGGCTCTGCTTCTAACTTGGGCCCAAATTGTAAAATGGTCTTATCTATTGGCGATTTCGTTCCAATTCACATTCCAAGTAATATTCGGCATGCTAATTACATTGCCGGTTGCCAAATTGAATTATCTCTTATAGTTTCCGAGATATGGACTATCGATAATTTACACCTTAGGCTCTGCTTCTAACTTGGGCCCAAATTGTAAAATGGTCTTACCTATTGGCGATTTCGTTCCAATTCACATTCCAAGTAATATTCGGCATGCTAATTACATTGCCGGTTGCCAAATTGCATTATCTCTTATAGTTTCCGAGATACGGACTATCGATAATTTACACCTTAGGCTCTGCTTCTAACTTGGGCCCAAATTGTAAAATGGTCTTATCTATTGGCGATTTCGTCCCAATTCACATTCCAAGTGATATTCGGCATGCTAATTACATTGCCGGTTGCGAAATTGTATTATCTCTTATAGTTTCCGAGATATGGACTATCAATAATTTACACCTTAGGCTCTGCTTCTAACTTGGGCCCAAATTGTAAAATGGTCTTATCTATTGGCGATTTCGTTCCAATTCACATTCCAAGTAATATTCGGCATGCTAATTACATTGCCGGTTCCCAAATTGCATTATCTCTTATAGTTTCCGAGATATGGACTATCGATAATTTACACCTTAGGCTCTGCTTCTAACTTGGGCCCAAATTGTAAAATGGTCTTATCTATTGGCGATTTCGTTCCAATTCACATTCCAAGTAATATTCGGCATGCTAATTACATTGCCGGTTGCCAAATTGCATTATCTCTTATAGTTTCCGAGATATGGACTATCGATAATTTACACCTTAGGCTCTGCTTCTAACTTGCTCCCAAATTGTAAAATGGTCTTATCTATTGGCGATTTCGTTCCAATTCACATTCCAAGTAATATTCGGCATGCTAATTACATTGCCGGTTGCCAAATTGCATTATCTCTTATAGTTTCCGAGATATGGACTATCGATAATTTACACCTTAGGCTCTGCTTCTAACTTGGGCCCAAATTGTAAAATGGTCTTATCTATTGGCGATTTCCTCCCAATTCACATTCCAAGTGATATTCGGCATGCTAATTACATTGCCGGTTGCGAAATTGCATTATCTCTTATAGTTTCCGAGATATGGACTATCAATAATTTACACCTTAGGCTCTGCTTCTAACTTGGGCCCAAATTGTAAAATGGTCTTATCTATTGGCGATTTCGTTCCAATTCACATTCCAAGTAATATTCGGCATGCTAATTACATTGCCGGTTGCCAAATTGCATTATCTCTTATAGTTTCCGAGATATGGACTATCGATAATTTACACCTTAGGCTCTGCTTCTAACTTGGGCCCAAATTGTAAAATGGTCTTATCTATTGGCGATTTCGTTCCAATTCACATTCCAAGTAATATTCGGCATGCTAATTACATTGCCGGTTGCCAAATTGCATTATCTCTTATAGTTTCCGAGATATGGACTATCGATAATTTACACCTTAGGCTCTGCTTCTAACTCGGGCCCAAATTGTAAAATGGTCTTATCTATTGGCGATTTCGTTCCAATTCACATTCCAAGTAATATTCGGCATGCTAATTATATTGCCGGTTGCCAAATTGCATTATCTCTTATAGTTTCCGAGATATGGACTATCGATAATTTACACCTTAGGCTCTGCTTCTAACTTGGGCCCAAATTGTAAAATGGTCTTATCTATTGGCGATTTCGTTCCAATTCACATTCCAAGTAATATTCGGCATGCTAATTACATTGCCGGTTGCCAAATTGCATTATCTCTTATAGTTTCCGAGATATGGACTATCGATAATTTACACCTTAGGCTCTGCTTCTAACTTGGGCCCAAATTGTAAAATGGTCTTATCTATTGGCGATTTCGTTCCAATTCACATTCCAAGTAATATTCGGCATGCTAATTACATTGCCGGTTGCCAAATTGCATTATCTCTTATAGTTTCCGAGATATGGACTATCGATAATTTACACCTTAGGCTCTGCTTCTAACTCGGGCCCAAATTGTAAAATGGTCTTATCTATTGGCGATTTCGTTCCAATTCACATTCCAAGTAATATTCGGCATGCTAATTATATTGCCGGTTGCCAAATTGCATTATCTCTTATAGTTTCCGAGATATGGACTATCGATAATTTACACCTTAGGCTCTGCTTCTAACTTGGGCCCAAATTGTAAAATGGTCTTATCTATTGGCGATTTCGTTCCAATTCACATTCCAAGTAATATTCGGCATGCTAATTACATTGCCGGTTGCCAAATTGCATTATCTCTTATAGTTTCCGAGATATGGACTATCGATAATTTACACCTTAGGCTCTGCTTCTAACTTGGGCCCAAATTGTAAAATGGTCTTATCTATTGGCGATTTCGTTCCAATTCACATTCCAAGTAATATTCGGCATGCTAATTACATTGCCGGTTGCCAAATTGCATTATCTCTTATAGTTTCCGAGATATGGACTATCGATAATTTACACCTTAGGCTCTGCTTCTAACTCGGGCCCAAATTGTAAAATGGTCTTATCTATTGGCGATTTCGTTCCAATTCACATTCCAAGTAATATTCGGCATGCTAATTATATTGCCGGTTGCCAAATTGCATTATCTCTTATAGTTTCCGAGATATGGACTATCGATAATTTACACCTTAGGCTCTGCTTCTAACTTGGGCCCAAATTGTAAAATGGTCTTATCTATTGGCGATTTCGTTCCAATTCACATTCCAAGTAATATTCGGCATGATAATTACATTGCCGGTTGCCAAATTGCATTATCTCTTATAGTTTCCGAGATATGGACTATCGATAATTTACACCTTAGGCTCTGCCTCTAACTTGGGCCCAAATTGTAAAATGGTCTTATCTATTGGCGATTTCGTTCCAATTCACATTCCAAGTAATATTCGGCATGCTAATTACATTGCCGGTTGCCAAATTGCATTATCTCTTATAGTTTCCGAGATATGGACTATCGATAATTTACACCTTAGGCTCTGCTTCTAACTTGCTCCCAAATTGTAAAATGGTCTTATCTATTGGCGATTTCGTTCCAATTCACATTCCAAGTAATATTCGGCATGCTAATTACATTGCCGGTTGCCAAATTGCATTATCTCTTATAGTTTCCGAGATATGGACTATCGATAATTTACACCTTAGGCTCTGCTTCTAACTTGGGCCCAAATTGTAAAATGGTCTTATCTATTGGCGATTTCCTCCCAATTCACAATCCAAGTGATATTCGGCATGCTAATTACATTGCCGGTTGCGAAATTGCATTATCTCTTATAGTTTCCGAGATATGGACTATCAATAATTTACACCTTAGGCTCTGCTTCTAACTTGGGCCCAAATTGTAAAATGGTCTTATCTATTGGCGATTTCGTTCCAATTCACATTCCAAGTAATATTCGGCATGCTAATTACATTGCCGTTTGCCAAATTGCATTATCTCTTATAGTTTCCGAGATATGGACTATCGATAATTTACACCTTAGGCTCTGCTTCTAACTTGGGCCCAAATTGTAAAATGGTCTTATCTATTGGCGATTTCGTTCCAATTCACATTCCAAGTAATATTCGGCATGCTAATTACATTGCCGGTTGCCAAATTGAATTATCTCTTATAGTTTCCGAGATATGGACTATCGATAATTTACACCTTAGGCTCTGCTTCTAACTTGGGCCCAAATTGTAAAATGGTCTTACCTATTGGCGATTTCGTTCCAATTCACATTCCAAGTAATATTCGGCATGCTAATTACATTGCCGGTTGCCAAATTGCATTATCTCTTATAGTTTCCGAGATATGGACTATCGATAATTTACACCTTAGGCTCTGCTTCTAACTTGGGCCCAAATTGTAAAATGGTCTTATCTATTGGCGATTTCGTCCCAATTCACATTCCAAGTGATATTCGGCATGCTAATTACATTGCCGGTTGCGAAATTGCATTATCTCTTATAGTTTCCGAGATATGGACTATCAATAATTTACACCTTAGGCTCTGCTTCTAACTTGGGCCCAAATTGTAAAATGGTCTTATCTATTGGCGATTTCGTTCCAATTCACATTCCAAGTAATATTCGGCATGCTAATTACATTGCCGGTTGCCAAATTGCATTATCTCTTATAGTTTCCGAGATATGGACTATCGATAATTTACATCTTAGGCTCTGCTTCTAATTTGGGCCCAAATTGTAAAATGGTCTTATCTATTGGCGATTTCGTTCCAATTCACATTCCAAGTAATATTAGGCATGCTAATTACATTGCCGGTTGCCAAATTGCATTATCTCTTATAGTTTCCGAGATATGGACTATCGATAATTTACACCTTAGGCTCTGCTTCTAACTTGGGCCCAAATTGTAAAATGGTCTTATCTATTGGCGATTTCGTTCCAATTCACATTCCAAGTAATATTCGGCATGCTAATTACAATGCCGGTTGCCAAATTGCATTATCTCTTATAGTTTCCGAGATATTAACTATCGATAATTTACACCTTAGGCTCTGCTTCTAACTTGGGCCCAAATTGTAAAATGGTCTTATCTATTGGCGATTCCGTTCCAATTCACATTCCAAGTAATATTCGGCATGCTAATTACATTGCCGGTTGCCAAATTGCATTATCTCTTATAGTTTCCGAGATATGGACTATCGATAATTTACACCTTAGGCTCTGCTTCTAACTTGGGCCTAAATTGTAAAATGGTCTTATCTATTGGCGATTTCGTCCCAATTCACATTCCAAGTGATATTCGGCATGCTAATTACATTGCCGGTTGCGAAATTGCATTATCTCTTATAGTTTCCGAGATATGGACTATCAATAATTTTCACCTTAGGCTCTGCTTCTAACTTGGGCCCAAATTGTAAAATGGTCTTATCTATTGGCGATTTCGTTCCAATTCACATTCCAAGTAATATTCGGCATGCTAATTACATTACCGGTTGCCAAATTGCATTATCTCTTATAGTTTCCGAGATATGGACTATCGATAATTTACACCTTAGGCTCTGCTTCTAACTTGGGCCCAAATTGTAAAATGGTCTTATCTATTGGCGATTTCGTTCCAATTCACATTCCAAGTAATATTCGGCATGCTAATTACATTGCCGGTTGCCAAATTGCATTATCTCTTATAGTTTCCGAGATATGGACTATCGATAATTTACACCTTAGGCTCTGCTTCTAACTTGGGCCCAAATTGTAAAATGGTCTTATCTATTGGCGATTTCGTTCCAATTCACATTCCAAGTAATATTCGGCATGCTAATTACATTGCCGGTTGCCAAATTGCATTATCTCTTATAGTTTCCGAGATATGGACTATCGATAATTTACACCTTAGGCTCTGCTTCTAACTTGCTCCCAAATTGTACAATGGTCTTATCTATTGGCGATTTCGTTCCAATTCACATTCCAAGTATTATTCGGCATGCTAATTACATTGCCGGTTGCCAAATTGCATTATCTCTTATAGTTTCCGAGATATGGACTATCGATAATTTACACCTTAGGCTCTGCTTCTAACTTGGGCCCAAATTGTAAATTGGTCTTATCTATTGGCGATTTTGTTCCAATTCACATTCCAAGTAATATTCGGCATGCTAATTACATTCCCGGTTGCCAAATTGAATTATCTCTTATAGTTTCCGAGATATGGACTATCGATATTTTACACCTTAGGCTCTGCTTCTAACTTGGGCCCAAATTGTAAAATGGTCTTATCTATTGGCGATTTCGTTCCAATTCACATTCCAAATAATATTCGGCATGCTAATTACATTGCCGGTTGCCAAATTGCATTATCTCTTATAGTTTCCGAGATATGGACTATCGATAATTTACACCTTAGGCTCTGCTTCTAACTTGGGCCCAAATTGTAAAATGGCCTTATCTATTGGCGATTTCGTCCCAATTCACATTCCAAGTAATATTCGGCATGCTAATTACATTGCCGGTTGCCAAATTGCATTATCTCTTATAGTTTCCGAGATATGGACTATCGATAATTTACACCATAGGCTCTGCTTCTAACTTGGACCCAAATTGTAAAATGGTCTTATCTATTGGCGATTTCGTTCCAATTCACATTCCAAGTAATATTCGGCATGCTAATTACATTGCCGATTGCCAAATTGCATTATCTCTTATAGTTTCCGAGATATGGACTATCGATAATTTACACCTTAGGCTCTGCTTCTAACTTGGGCCCAAATTGTAAAAGGGCCTTATCTATTGGCGATTTCGTCCCAATTCACATTCCAAGTAATATTAGGCATGCTAATTACATTGCCGGTTGCGAAACTGCATTATCTCTTATAGTTTCAGAGATATGGACTATCGATGATTTACACCTTAGGCTCTGCTTCTAACTTGGGCCCAAATTGTAAAATGGTCTTATCTATTGGCAATTTCGTTCCAATTCACATTCCAAGTAATATTCGGCATGCTAATTACATTGCCGGTTGCCAAATTGCATTATCTCTTATAGATTCCGAGATATGGATTATCGATAATTTACACCTTAGGCTCTGCTTCTAACTTGGGCCCAAATTGTAAAATGGTCTTATCTATTGGCGATTTCGTTCCAATTCACATTCCAAGCAATATTCGGCATGCTAATTACATTGCCGGTTGCCAAATTGCATTATCTCTTATAGTTTCCGAGATATGGACTATCGATAATTTACACCTTAGGCTCTGCTTCTAACTTGGGCCCAAATTGTAAAATGGTCTTATCTATTGGCGATTTCGTTCCAATTCACATTCCAAGTAATATTCGGCATGCTAATTACATTGCCGGTTGCCAAATTGCATTATCTCTTATAGTTTCCGAGATATGGACTATCGATAATTTACACCTTAGGCTCTGCTTCTAACTTGGGCCCAAATTGTAAAATGGTCTTATCTATTGGCGATTTCGTTCCAATTCACATTCCAAGCAATATTCGGCATGCTAATTACATTGCCGGTTGCCAAATTGCATTATCTCTTATAGTTTCCGAGATATGGACTATCGATAATTTACACCTTAGGCTCTGCTTCTAACTTGGGCCCAAATTGTAAAATGGTCTTATCTATTGGCGATTTCGTTCCAATTCACATTCCAAGTAATATTCGGCATGCTAATTACATTGCCGGTTGCCAAATTGCATTATCTCTTATAGTTTCCGAGATATGGACTATCGATAATTTACACCTTAGGCTCTGCTTCTAACTTGGGCCCAAATTGTAAAATGGTCTTATCTATTGGCGATTTCGTTCCAATTCACATTCCAAGTAATATTCGGCATGCTAATTACATTGCCGGTTGCCAAATTGAATTATCTCTTATAGTTTCCGAGACATGGACTATCGATAATTTACACCTTAGGCTCTGCTTCTAACTTGGGCCCAAATTGTAAAATGGTCTTACCTATTGGCGATTTCGTTCCAATTCACATTCCAAGTAATATTCGGCATGCTAATTACATTGCCGGTTGCCAAATTGCATTATCTCTTATAGTTTCCGAGATATGGACTATCGATAATTTACACCTTAGGCTCTGCTTCTAACTTGGGCCCAAATTGTAAAATGGTCTTATCTATTGGCGATTTCGTTCCAATTCACATTCCAAGTAATATTCGGCATGCTAATTACATTGCCGGTTGCCAAATTGCATTATCTCTTATAGTTTCCGAGATATGGACTATCGATAATTTACACCATAGGCTCTGCTTCTAACTTGGGCCCAAATTGTAAAATGGTCTTATCTATTGGCGATTTCGTTCCAATTCACATTCCAAGTAATATTCGGCATGCTAATTACATTGCCGGTTGCCAAATTGCATTATCTCTTATAGTTTCCGAGATATGGACTATCGATAATTTACACCTTAGGCTCTGCTTCTAATTTGCTCCCAAATTGTAAAATGGTCTTATCTATTGGCGATTTCGTTCCAATTCACATTCCAAGTAATATTCGGCATGCTAATTACATTGCCGGTTGCCAAATTGCATTATCTCTTATAGTTTCCGAGATATGGACTATCGATAATTTACACCTTAGGCTCTGCTTCTAACTTGGGCCCAAATTGTAAAATGGTCTTATCTATTGGCGATTTCGTTCCAATTCACATTCCAAGTAATATTCGGCATGCTAATTACATTGCCGGTTGCCAAATTGAATTATCTCTTATAGTTTCCGAGATATGGACTATCGATAATTTACACCTTAGGCTCTGCTTCTAACTTGGGCCCAAATTATAAAATGGTCTTACCTATTGGCGATTTCGTTCCAATTCACATTCCAAGTAATATTCGGCATGCTAATTACATTGCCGGTTGCCAAATTGCATTATCTCTTATAGTTTCCGAGATACGGACTATCGATAATTTACACCTTAGGCTCTGCTTCTAACTTGGGCCCAAATTGTAAAATGGTCTTATCTATTGGCGATTTCGTCCCAATTCACATTCCAAGTGATATTCGGCATGCTAATTACATTGCCGGTTGCGAAATTGTATTATCTCTTATAGTTTCCGAGATATGGACTATCAATAATTTACACCTTAGGCTCTGCTTCTAACTTGGGCCCAAATTGTAAAATGGTCTTATCTATTGGCGATTTCGTTCCAATTCACATTCCAAGTAATATTCGGCATGCTAATTACATTGCCGGTTCCCAAATTGCATTATCTCTTATAGTTTCCGAGATATGGACTATCGATAATTTACACCATAGGCTCTGCTTCTAACTTGGACCCAAATTGTAAAATGGTCTTATCTATTGGCGATTTCGTTCCAATTCACATTCCAAGTAATATTCGGCATGCTAATTACATTGCCGGTTGCCAAATTGCATTATCTCTTATAGTTTCCGAGATATGGACTATCGATAATTTACACCTTAGGCTCTGCTTCTAACTTGCTCCCAAATTGTAAAATGGTCTTATCTATTGGCGATTTCGTTCCAATTCACATTCCAAGTAATATTCGGCATGCTAATTACATTGCCGGTTGCCAAATTGCATTATCTCTTATAGTTTCCGAGATATGGACTATCGATAATTTACACCTTAGGCTCTGCTTCTAACTTGGGCCCAAATTGTAAAATGGTCTTATCTATTGGCGATTTCCTCCCAATTCACATTCCAAGTGATATTCGGCATGCTAATTACATTGCCGGTTGCGAAATTGCATTATCTCTTATAGTTTCCGAGATATGGACTATCAATAATTTACACCTTAGGCTCTGCTTCTAACTTGGGCCCAAATTGTAAAATGGTCTTATCTATTGGCGATTTCGTTCCAATTCACATTCCAAGTAATATTCGGCATGCTAATTACATTGCCGGTTGCCAAATTGCATTATCTCTTATAGTTTCCGAGATATGGACTATCGATAATTTACACCTTAGGCTCTGCTTCTAACTTGGGCCCAAATTGTAAAATGGTCTTATCTATTGGCGATTTCGTTCCAATTCACATTCCAAGTAATATTCGGCATGCTAATTACATTGCCGGTTGCCAAATTGCATTATCTCTTATAGTTTCCGAGATATGGACTATCGATAATTTACACCTTAGGCTCTGCTTCTAACTCGGGCCCAAATTGTAAAATGGTCTTATCTATTGGCGATTTCGTTCCAATTCACATTCCAAGTAATATTCGGCATGCTAATTATATTGCCGGTTGCCAAATTGCATTATCTCTTATAGTTTCCGAGATATGGACTATCGATAATTTACACCTTAGGCTCTGCTTCTAACTTGGGCCCAAATTGTAAAATGGTCTTATCTATTGGCGATTTCGTTCCAATTCACATTCCAAGTAATATTCGGCATGATAATTACATTGCCGGTTGCCAAATTGCATTATCTCTTATAGTTTCCGAGATATGGACTATCGATAATTTACACCTTAGGCTCTGCCTCTAACTTGGGCCCAAATTGTAAAATGGTCTTATCTATTGGCGATTTCGTTCCAATTCACATTCCAAGTAATATTCGGCATGCTAATTACATTGCCGGTTGCCAAATTGCATTATCTCTTATAGTTTCCGAGATATGGACTATCGATAATTTACACCTTAGGCTCTGCTTCTAACTTGCTCCCAAATTGTAAAATGGTCTTATCTATTGGCGATTTCGTTCCAATTCACATTCCAAGTAATATTCGGCATGCTAATTACATTGCCGGTTGCCAAATTGCATTATCTCTTATAGTTTCCGAGATATGGACTATCGATAATTTACACCTTAGGCTCTGCTTCTAACTTGGGCCCAAATTGTAAAATGGTCTTATCTATTGGCGATTTCCTCCCAATTCACATTCCAAGTGATATTCGGCATGCTAATTGCATTGCCGGTTGCGAAATTGCATTATCTCTTATAGTTTCCGAGATATGGACTATCAATAATTTACACCTTAGGCTCTGCTTCTAACTTGGGCCCAAATTGTAAAATGGTCTTATCTATTGGCGATTTCGTTCCAATTCACATTCCAAGTAATATTCGGCATGCTAATTACATTGCCGGTTGCCAAATTGCATTATCTCTTATAGTTTCCGAGATATGGACTATCGATAATTTACACCTTAGGCTCTGCTTCTAACTTGGGCCCAAATTGTAAAATGGTCTTATCTATTGGCGATTTCGTTCCAATTCACATTCCAAGTAATATTCGGCATGCTAATTACATTGCCGGTTGCCAAATTGAATTATCTCTTATAGTTTCCGAGACATGGACTATCGATAATTTACACCTTAGGCTCTGCTTCTAACTTGGGCCCAAATTGTAAAATGGTCTTACCTATTGGCGATTTCGTTCCAATTCACATTCCAAGTAATATTCGGCATGCTAATTACATTGCCGGTTGCCAAATTGCATTATCTCTTATAGTTTCCGAGATATGGACTATCGATAATTTACACCTTAGGCTCTGCTTCTAACTTGGGCCCAAATTGTAAAATGGTCTTATCTATTGGCGATTTCGTTCCAATTCACATTCCAAGTAATATTCGGCATGCTAATTACATTGCCGGTTGCCAAATTGCATTATCTCTTATAGTTTCCGAGATATGGACTATCGATAATTTACACCATAGGCTCTGCTTCTAACTTGGGCCCAAATTGTAAAATGGTCTTATCTATTGGCGATTTCGTTCCAATTCACATTCCAAGTAATATTCGGCATGCTAATTACATTGCCGGTTGCCAAATTGCATTATCTCTTATAGTTTCCGAGATATGGACTATCGATAATTTACACCTTAGGCTCTGTTTCTAATTTGCTCCCAAATTGTAAAATGGTCTTATCTATTGGCGATTTCGTTCCAATTCACATTCCAAGTAATATTCGGCATGCTAATTACATTGCCGGTTGCCAAATTGCATTATCTCTTATAGTTTCCGAGATATGGACTATCGATAATTTACACCTTAGGCTCTGCTTCTAACTTGGGCCCAAATTGTAAAATGGTCTTATCTATTGGCGATTTCGTTCCAATTCACATTCCAAGTAATATTCGGCATGCTAATTACATTGCCGGTTGCCAAATTGAATTATCTCTTATAGTTTCCGAGATATGGACTATCGATAATTTACACCTTAGGCTCTGCTTCTAACTTGGGCCCAAATTGTAAAATGGTCTTACCTATTGGCGATTTCGTTCCAATTCACATTCCAAGTAATATTCGGCATGCTAATTACATTGCCGGTTGCCAAATTGCATTATCTCTTATAGTTTCCGAGATACGGACTATCGATAATTTACACCTTAGGCTCTGCTTCTAACTTGGGCCCAAATTGTAAAATGGTCTTATCTATTGGCGATTTCGTCCCAATTCACATTCCAAGTGATATTCGGCATGCTAATTACATTGCCGGTTGCGAAATTGTATTATCTCTTATAGTTTCCGAGATATGGACTATCAATAATTTACACCTTAGGCTCTGCTTCTAACTTGGGCCCAAATTGTAAAATGGTCTTATCTATTGGCGATTTCGTTCCAATTCACATTCCAAGTAATATTCGGCATGCTAATTACATTGCCGGTTCCCAAATTGCATTATCTCTTATAGTTTCCGAGATATGGACTATCGATAATTTACACCTTAGGCTCTGCTTCTAACTTGGGCCCAAATTGTAAAATGGTCTTATCTATTGGCGATTTCGTTCCAATTCACATTCCAAGTAATATTCGGCATGCTAATTACATTGCCGGTTGCCAAATTGCATTATCTCTTATAGTTTCCGAGATATGGACTATCGATAATTTACACCTTAGGCTCTGTTTCTAATTTTCTCCCAAATTGTAAAATGGTCTTATCTATTGGCGATTTCGTTCCAATTCACATTCCAAGTAATATTCGGCATGCTAATTACATTGCCGGTTGCCAAATTGCATTATCTCTTATAGTTTCCGAGATATGGACTATCGATAATTTACACCTTAGGCTCTGCTTCTAACTTGGGCCCAAATTGTAAAATGGTCTTATCTATTGGCGATTTCGTTCCAATTCACATTCCAAGTAATATTCGGCATGCTAATTACATTGCCGGTTGCCAAATTGAATTATCTCTTATAGTTTCCGAGATATGGACTATCGATAATTTACACCTTAGGCTCTGCTTCTAACTTGGGCCCAAATTGTAAAATGGTCTTACCTATTGGCGATTTCGTTCCAATTCACATTCCAAGTAATATTCGGCATGCTAATTACATTGCCGGTTGCCAAATTGCATTATCTCTTATAGTTTCCGAGATACGGACTATCGATAATTTACACCTTAGGCTCTGCTTCTAACTTGGGCCCAAATTGTAAAATGGTCTTATCTATTGGCGATTTCGTCCCAATTCACATTCCAAGTGATATTCGGCATGCTAATTACATTGCCGGTTGCGAAATTGTATTATCTCTTATAGTTTCCGAGATATGGACTATCAATAATTTACACCTTAGGCTCTGCTTCTAACTTGGGCCCAAATTGTAAAATGGTCTTATCTATTGGCGATTTCGTTCCAATTCACATTCCAAGTAATATTCGGCATGCTAATTACATTGCCGGTTCCCAAATTGCATTATCTCTTATAGTTTCCGAGATATGGACTATCGATAATTTACACCTTAGGCTCTGCTTCTAACTTGGGCCCAAATTGTAAAATGGTCTTATCTATTGGCGATTTCGTTCCAATTCACATTCCAAGTAATATTCGGCATGCTAATTACATTGCCGGTTGCCAAATTGCATTATCTCTTATAGTTTCCGAGATATGGACTATCGATAATTTACACCTTAGGCTCTGCTTCTAACTTGGGCCCAAATTGTAAAATGGTCTTATCTATTGGCGAGTTCGTTCCAATTCACATTCCAAGTAATATTCGGCATGCTAATTACATTGCCGGTTGCCAAATTGAATTATCTCTTATAGTTTCCGAGACATGGACTATCGATAATTTACACCTTAGGCTCTGCTTCTAACTTGGGCCCAAATTGTAAAATGGTCTTACCTATTGGCGATTTCGTTCCAATTCACATTCCAAGTAATATTCGGCATGCTAATTACATTGCCGGTTGCCAAATTGCATTATCTCTTATAGTTTCCGAGATATGGACTATCGATAATTTACACCTTAGGCTCTGTTTCTAATTTGCTCCCAAATTGTAAAATGGTCTTATCTATTGGCGATTTCGTTCCAATTCACATTCCAAGTAATATTCGGCATGCTAATTACATTGCCGGTTGCCAAATTGCATTATCTCTTATAGTTTCCGAGATATGGACTATCGATAATTTACACCTTAGGCTCTGCTTCTAACTTGGGCCCAAATTGTAAAATGGTCTTATCTATTGGCGATTTCGTTCCAATTCACATTCCAAGTAATATTCGGCATGCTAATTACATTGCCGGTTGCCAAATTGAATTATCTCTTATAGTTTCCGAGATATGGACTATCGATAATTTACACCTTAGGCTCTGCTTCTAACTTGGGCCCAAATTGTAAAATGGTCTTACTTATTGGCGATTTCGTTCCAATTCACATTCCAAGTAATATTCGGCATGCTAATTACATTGCCGGTTGCCAAATTGCATTATCTCTTATAGTTTCCGAGATACGGACTATCGATAATTTACACCTTAGGCTCTGCTTCTAACTTGGGCCCAAATTGTAAAATGGTCTTATCTATTGGCGATTTCGTCCCAATTCACATTCCAAGTGATATTCGGCATGCTAATTACATTGCCGGTTGCGAAATTGTATTATCTCTTATAGTTTCCGAGATATGGACTATCAATAATTTACACCTTAGGCTCTGCTTCTAACTTGGGCCCAAATTGTAAAATGGTCTTATCTATTGGCGATTTCGTTCCAATTCACATTCCAAGTAATATTCGGCATGCTAATTACATTGCCGGTTCCCAAATTGCATTATCTCTTATAGTTTCCGAGATATGGACTATCGATAATTTACACCTTAGGCTCTGCTTCTAACTTGGGCCCAAATTGTAAAATGGTCTTATCTATTGGCGATTTCGTTCCAATTCACATTCCAAGTAATATTCGGCATGCTAATTACATTGCCGGTTGCCAAATTGCATTATCTCTTATAGTTTCCGAGATATGGACTATCGATAATTTACACCTTAGGCTCTGCTTCTAACTTGGGCCCAAATTGTAAAATGGTCTTATCTATTGGCGAGTTCGTTCCAATTCACATTCCAAGTAATATTCGGCATGCTAATTACATTGCCGGTTGCCAAATTGAATTATCTCTTATAGTTTCCGAGACATGGACTATCGATAATTTACACCTTAGGCTCTGCTTCTAACTTGGGCCCAAATTGTAAAATGGTCTTACCTATTGGCGATTTCGTTCCAATTCACATTCCAAGTAATATTCGGCATGCTAATTACATTGCCGGTTGCCAAATTGCATTATCTCTTATAGTTTCCGAGATATGGACTATCGATAATTTACACCTAAGGCTCTGCTTCTAACTTGGGCCCAAATTGTAAAATGGTCTTATCTATTGGCGATTTCGTTCCAATTCACATTCCAAGTAATATTCGGCATGCTAATTACATTGCCGGTTGCCAAATTGCATTATCTCTTATAGTTTCCGAGATATGGACTATCGATAATTTACACCTTAGGCTCTGTTTCTAATTTGCTCCCAAATTGTAAAATGGTCTTATCTATTGGCGATTTCGTTCCAATTCACATTCCAAGTAATATTCGGCATGCTAATTACATTGCCGGTTGCCAAATTGCATTATCTCTTATAGTTTCCGAGATATGGACTATCGATAATTTACACCTTAGGCTCTGCTTCTAACTTGGGCCCAAATTGTAAAATGGTCTTATCTATTGGCGATTTCGTTCCAATTTACATTCCAAGTAATATTCGGCATGCTAATTACATTGCCGGTTGCCAAATTGAATTATCTCTTATAGTTTCCGAGATATGGACTATCGATAATTTACACCTTAGGCTCTGCTTCTAACTTGGGCCCAAATTGTAAAATGGTCTTACCTATTGGCGATTTCGTTCCAATTCACATTCCAAGTAATATTCGGCATGCTAATTACATTGCCGGTTGCCAAATTGCATTATCTCTTATAGTTTCCGAGATACGGACTATCGATAATTTACACCTTAGGCTCTGCTTCTAACTTGGGCCCAAATTGTAAAATGGTCTTATCTATTGGCGATTTCGTCCCAATTCACATTCCAAGTGATATTCGGCATGCTAATTACATTGCCGGTTGCGAAATTGTATTATCTCTTATAGTTTCCGAGATATGGACTATCAATAATTTACACCTTAGGCTCTGCTTCTAACTTGGGCCCAAATTGTAAAATGGTCTTATCTATTGGCGATTTCGTTCCAATTCACATTCCAAGTAATATTCGGCATGCTAATTACATTGCCGGTTCCCAAATTGCATTATCTCTTATAGTTTCCGAGATATGGACTATCGATAATTTACACCTTAGGCTCTGCTTCTAACTTGGGCCCAAATTGTAAAATGGTCTTATCTATTGGCGATTTCGTTCCAATTCACATTCCAAGTAATATTCGGCATGCTAATTACATTGCCGGTTGCCAAATTGCATTATCTCTTATAGTTTCCGAGATATGGACTATCGATAATTTACACCTTAGGCTCTGCTTCTAACTTGCTCCCAAATTGTAAAATGGTCTTATCTATTGGCGATTTCGTTCCAATTCACATTCCAAGTAATATTCGGCATGCTAATTACATTGCCGGTTGCCAAATTGCATTATCTCTTATAGTTTCCGAGATATGGACTATCGATAATTTACACCTTAGGCTCTGCTTCTAACTTGGGCCCAAATTGTAAAATGGTCTTATCTATTGGCGATTTCCTCCCAATTCACATTCCAAGTGATATTCGGCATGCTAATTACATTGCCGGTTGCGAAATTGCATTATCTCTTATAGTTTCCGAGATATGGACTATCAATAATTTACACCTTAGGCTCTGCTTCTAACTTGGGCCCAAATTGTAAAATGGTCTTATCTATTGGCGATTTCGTTCCAATTCACATTCCAAGTAATATTCGGCATGCTAATTACATTGCCGGTTGCCAAATTGCATTATCTCTTATAGTTTCCGAGATATGGACTATCGATAATTTACACCTTAGGCTCTGCTTCTAACTTGGGCCCAAATTGTAAAATGGTCTTATCTATTGGCGATTTCGTTCCAATTCACATTCCAAGTAATATTCGGCATGCTAATTACATTGCCGGTTGCCAAATTGCATTATCTCTTATAGTTTCCGAGATATGGACTATCGATAATTTACACCTTAGGCTCTGCTTCTAACTCGGGCCCAAATTGTAAAATGGTCTTATCTATTGGCGATTTCGTTCCAATTCACATTCCAAGTAATATTCGGCATGCTAATTATATTGCCGGTTGCCAAATTGCATTATCTCTTATAGTTTCCGAGATATGGACTATCGATAATTTACACCTTAGGCTCTGCTTCTAACTTGGGCCCAAATTGTAAAATGGTCTTATCTATTGGCGATTTCGTTCCAATTCACATTCCAAGTAATATTCGGCATGATAATTACATTGCCGGTTGCCAAATTGCATTATCTCTTATAGTTTCCGAGATATGGACTATCGATAATTTACACCTTAGGCTCTGCCTCTAACTTGGGCCCAAATTGTAAAATGGTCTTATCTATTGGCGATTTCGTTCCAATTCACATTCCAAGTAATATTCGGCATGCTAATTACATTGCCGGTTGCCAAATTGCATTATCTCTTATAGTTTCCGAGATATGGACTATCGATAATTTACACCTTAGGCTCTGCTTCTAACTTGCTCCCAAATTGTAAAATGGTCTTATCTATTGGCGATTTCGTTCCAATTCACATTCCAAGTAATATTCGGCATGCTAATTACATTGCCGGTTGCCAAATTGCATTATCTCTTATAGTTTCCGAGATATGGACTATCGATAATTTACACCTTAGGCTCTGCTTCTAACTTGGGCCCAAATTGTAAAATGGTCTTATCTATTGGCGATTTCCTCCCAATTCACATTCCAAGTGATATTCGGCATGCTAATTACATTGCCGGTTGCGAAATTGCATTATCTCTTATAGTTTCCGAGATATGGACTATCAATAATTTACACCTTAGGCTCTGCTTCTAACTTGGGCCCAAATTGTAAAATGGTCTTATCTATTGGCGATTTTGTTCCAATTCACATTCCAAGTAATATTCGGCATGCTAATTACATTGCCGTTTGCCAAATTGCATTATCTCTTATAGTTTCCGAGATATGGACTATCGATAATTTACACCTTAGGCTCTGCTTCTAACTTGGGCCCAAATTGTAAAATGGTCTTATCTATTGGCGATTTCGTTCCAATTCACATTCCAAGTAATATTCGGCATGCTAATTACATTGCCGGTTGCCAAATTGAATTATCTCTTATAGTTTCCGAGATATGGACTATCGATAATTTACACCTTAGGCTCTGCTTCTAACTTGGGCCCAAATTGTAAAATGGTCTTACCTATTGGCGATTTCGTTCCAATTCACATTCCAAGTAATATTCGGCATGCTAATTACATTGCCGGTTGCCAAATTGCATTATCTCTTATAGTTTCCGAGATATGGACTATCGATAATTTACACCTTAGGCTCTGCTTCTAACTTGGGCCCAAATTGTAAAATGGTCTTATCTATTGGCGATTTCGTCCCAATTCACATTCCAAGTGATATTCGGCATGCTAATTACATTGCCGGTTGCGAAATTGCATTATCTCTTATAGTTTCCGAGATATGGACTATCAATAATTTACACCTTAGGCTCTGCTTCTAACTTGGGCCCAAATTGTAAAATGGTCTTATCTATTGGCGATTTCGTTCCAATTCACATTCCAAGTAATATTCGGCATGCTAATTACATTGCCGGTTGCCAAATTGCATTATCTCTTATAGTTTCCGAGATATGGACTATCAATAATTTACACCTTAGGCTCTGCTTCTAACTTGGGCCCAAATTGTAAAATGGTCTTATCTATTGGCGATTTCGTCCCAATTCACATTCCAAGTGATATTCGGCATGCTAATTACATTGCCGGTTGCGAAATTGCATTATCTCTTATAGTTTCCGAGATATGGACTATCGATAATTTACATCTTAGGCTCTGCTTCTAACTTGGGCCCAAATTGTAAAATGGTCTTATCTATTGGCGATTTCGTTCCAATTCACATTCCAAGTAATATTAGGCATGCTAATTACATTGCCGGTTGCCAAATTGCATTATCTCTTATAGTTTCCGAGATATGGACTATCGATAATTTACACCTTAGGCTCTGCTTCTAACTTGGGCCCAAATTGTAAAATGGTCTTATCTATTGGCGATTTCGTTCCAATTCACATTCCAAGTAATATTCGGCATGCTAATTACAATGCCGGTTGCCAAATTGCATTATCTCTTATAGTTTCCGAGATATTAACTATCGATAATTTACACCTTAGGCTCTGCTTCTAACTTGGGCCCAAATTGTAAAATGGTCTTATCTATTGGCGATTTCGTTCCAATTCACATTCCAAGTAATATTCGGCATGCTAATTACATTGCCGGTTGCCAAATTGCATTATCTCTTATAGTTTCCGAGATATGGACTATCGATAATTTACACCTTAGGCTCTGCTTCTAACTTGGGCCTAAATTGTAAAATGGTCTTATCTATTGGCGATTTCGTCCCAATTCACATTCCAAGTGATATTCGGCATGCTAATTACATTGCCGGTTGCGAAATTGCATTATCTCTTATAGTTTCCGAGATATGGACTATCAATAATTTTCACCTTAGGCTCTGCTTCTAACTTGGGCCCAAATTGTAAAATGGTCTTATCTATTGGCGATTTCGTTCCAATTCACATTCCAAGTAATATTCGGCATGCTAATTACATTACCGGTTGCCAAATTGCATTATCTCTTATAGTTTCCGAGATATGGACTGTCGATAATTTACACCTTAGGCTCTGCTTCTAACTTGGGCCCAAATTGTAAAATGGTCTTATCTATTGGCGATTTCGTTCCAATTCACATTCCAAGTAATATTCGGCATGCTAATTACATTGCCGGTTGCCAAATTGCATTATCTCTTATAGTTTCCGAGATATGGACTATCGATAATTTACACCTTAGGCTCTGCTTCTAACTTGGGCCCAAATTGTAAAATGGTCTTATCTATTGGCGATTTCGTTCCAATTCACATTCCAAGTAATATTCGGCATGCTAATTACATTGCCGGTTGCCAAATTGCATTATCTCTTATAGTTTCCGAGATATGGACTATCGATAATTTACACCTTAGGCTCTGCTTCTAACTTGCTCCCAAATTGTACAATGGTCTTATCTATTGGCGATTTCGTTCCAATTCACATTCCAAGTATTATTCGGCATGCTAATTACATTGCCGGTTGCCAAATTGCATTATCTCTTATAGTTTCCGAGATATGGACTATCGATAATTTACACCTTAGGCTCTGCTTCTAACTTGGGCCCAAATTGTAAAATGGTCTTATCTATTGGCGATTTTGTTCCAATTCACATTCCAAGTAATATTCGGCATGCTAATTACATTCCCGGTTGCCAAATTGAATTATCTCTTATAGTTTCCGAGATATGGACTATCGATAATTTACACCTTAGGCTCTGCTTCTAACTTGGGCCCAAATTGTAAAATGGTCTTACCTATTGGCGATTTCGTTCCAATTCACATTCCAAGTAATATTCGGCATGCTAATTACATTGCCGGTTGCCAAATTGCATTATCTCTTATAGTTTCCGAGATATGGACTATCGATAATTTACACCTTAGGCTCTGCTTCTAACTTGGGACCAAATTGTAAAATGGTCTTACCTATTGGCGATTTCGTTACAATTCACATTCCAAGTAATATTCGGCATGCTAAATACATTGCCGGTTGCGAAACTGCATTATCCCTTATAGTTTCCGAGATATGGACTATCGATAATTTACACCTTAGGCTCTGCTTCTAACTTGGGTCCAAATTGTAAAATGGTCTTATCTATTGGCGATTTCGTTGCAATTCACATTCCAAGTAATATTCGGCATGCTAATTACATTGCCGGTTGCTAAATTGCATTATCTCTTATAGTTTCCGAGATATGGACTATCGATAATTTACACCTTAGGCTCTGCTTCTAACTTGGGCCCAAATTGTAAAATGGTCTTATCTATTGGCGATTTCGTTCCAATTCACATTCCAAGTAATATTTGGCCTGCTAATTACATTGCCGGTTGCCAAATTGCATTATCTCTTATAGTTTCCGAGATATGGACTATCGATAATTTACACCTTTGGCTCTGCTTCTAACTTGGGCCCAAATTGTAACATGGTTTTATCTATTGGCGATTTCGTTCCAATTCACATTCCAAGTAATATTCGGCATGCTAATTACATTGCCGGTTGCCAAATTGCATTATCTCTTATAGTTTCCGAGATATGGACTATCGATAATTTACACCTTAGGCTCTGCTTCTAACTTGGGCCCAAATTGTAAAATGGTCTTATCTATTGGCGATTTTGTTCCAATTCACATTCCAAGTAATATTCGGCATGCTAATTACATTGCCGGTTGCCAAATTGAATTATCTCTTATAGTTTCCGAGATATGGACTATCGATAATTTACACCTTAGGCTCTGCTTCTAACTTGGGCCCAAATTGTAAAATGGTCTTACCTATTGGCGATTTCGTTCCAATTCACATTCCAAGTAATATTCGGCATGCTAATTACATTGCCGGTTGCCAAATTGCATTATCTCTTATAGTTTCCGAGATATGGACTATCGATAATTTACACCTTAGGCTCTGCTTCTAACTTGGGACCAAATTGTAAAATGGTCTTACCTATTGGCGATTTCGTTACAATTCACATTCCAAGTAATATTCGGCATGCTAATTACATTGCCGGTTGCGAAACTGCATTATCTCTTATAGTTTCCGAGATATGGACTATCAATAATTTACACCTTAGGCTCTGCTTCTAACTTGGGCCCAAATTGTAAAATGGTCTTATCTATTGGCGATTTCGTTCCAATTCACATTCCAAGTAATATTCGGCATGCTAATTACATTGCCGGTTGCCAAATTGCATTATCTCTTATAGTTTCCGAGATATGGACTATCGATAATTTACACCATAGGCTCTGCTTCTAACTTGGGCCCAAATTGTAAAATGGTCTTATCTATTGGCGATTTCGTTCCAATTCACATTCCAAGTAATATTCGGCATGCTAATTACATTGCCGGTTGCCAAATTGCATTATCTCTTATAGTTTCCGAGATATGGACTATCGATAATTTACACCTTAGGCTCTGCTTCTAACTTGGGCCCAAATTGTAAAATGGTCTTATCTATTGGCGATTTCGTTCCAATTCACATTCCAAGTAATATTCGGCATGCTAATTACATTGCCGGTTGCCAAATTATATTATCTCTTATAGTTTCCGAGATATGGACTATCGATAATTTACACCTTAGGCTCTGCTTCTAACTTGGGCCCAAATTGTGAAATGGTCTTATCTATTGGCGATTTCGTCCCAATTCACATTCCAGGTGATATTCGGCATGCTAATTACATTGCCGGTTGCGAAATTGCATTATCTCTTATAGTTTCCGAGATATGGACTATCAATAATTTACACCTTAGGCTCTGCTTCTAACTTGGGCCCAAATTGTAAAATGGTCTTATCTATTGGCGATTTCGTTCCAATTCACATTCCAAGTAATATTCGGCATGCTAATTACATTGCCGGTTGCCAAATTGCATTATCTCTTATAGTTTCCGAGATATGGACTATCGATAATTTACACCTTAGGCTCTGCTTCTAACTTGGGCCCAAATTGTAAAATGGTCTTATCTATTGGCGATTTCGTTGCAATTCACATTCCAAGTAATATTCGGCATGCTAATTACATTGCCGGTTGCCAAATTGCATTATCTCTTATAGTTTCCGAGATATGGACTATCGATAATTTACACCTTAGGCTCTGCTTCTAACTTGGGCCCAAATTGTAAAATGGTCTTATCTATTGGCGATTTCGTTCCAATTCACATTCCAAGTAATATTCGGCATGCTAATTACATTGCCGGTTGCCAAATTGCATTATCTCTTATAGTTTCCGAGATATGGACTATCGATAATTTACACCTTAGGCTCTGCTTCTAACTTGGGCCCAAATTGTAAAATGGTCTTATCTATTGGCGATTTCGTTCCAATTCACATTCCAAGTAATATTCGGCATGCTAATTACATTGCCGGTTGCCAAATTGCATTATCTCTTATAGTTTCCGAGATATGGACTATCAATAATTTACACCTTAGGCTCTGCTTCTAACTTGGGCCCAAATTGTAAAATGGTCTTATCTATTGGCGATTTCGTCCCAATTCACATTCCAAGTGATATTCGGCATGCTAATTACATTGCCGGTTGCGAAATTGCATTATCTCTTATAGTTTCCGAGATATGGACTATCGATAATTTACATCTTAGGCTCTGCTTCTAACTTGGGCCCAAATTGTAAAATGGTCTTATCTATTGGCGATTTCGTTCCAATTCACATTCCAAGTAATATTAGGCATGCTAATTACATTGCCGGTTGCCAAATTGCATTATCTCTTATAGTTTCCGAGATATGGACTATCGATAATTTACACCTTAGGCTCTGCTTCTAACTTGGGCCCAAATTGTAAAATGGTCTTATCTATTGGCGATTTCGTTCCAATTCACATTCCAAGTAATATTCGGCATGCTAATTACAATGCCGGTTGCCAAATTGCATTATCTCTTATAGTTTCCGAGATATTAACTATCGATAATTTACACCTTAGGCTCTGCTTCTAACTTGGGCCCAAATTGTAAAATGGTCTTATCTATTGGCGATTTCGTTCCAATTCACATTCCAAGTAATATTCGGCATGCTAATTACATTGCCGGTTGCCAAATTGCATTATCTCTTATAGTTTCCGAGATATGGACTATCGATAATTTACACCTTAGGCTCTGCTTCTAACTTGGGCCTAAATTGTAAAATGGTCTTATCTATTGGCGATTTCGTCCCAATTCACATTCCAAGTGATATTCGGCATGCTAATTACATTGCCGGTTGCGAAATTGCATTATCTCTTATAGTTTCCGAGATATGGACTATCAATAATTTTCACCTTAGGCTCTGCTTCTAACTTGGGCCCAAATTGTAAAATGGTCTTATCTATTGGCGATTTCGTTCCAATTCACATTCCAAGTAATATTCGGCATGCTAATTACATTACCGGTTGCCAAATTGCATTATCTCTTATAGTTTCCGAGATATGGACTGTCGATAATTTACACCTTAGGCTCTGCTTCTAACTTGGGCCCAAATTGTAAAATGGTCTTATCTATTGGCGATTTCGTTCCAATTCACATTCCAAGTAATATTCGGCATGCTAATTACATTGCCGGTTGCCAAATTGCATTATCTCTTATAGTTTCCGAGATATGGACTATCGATAATTTACACCTTAGGCTCTGCTTCTAACTTGGGCCCAAATTGTAAAATGGTCTTATCTATTGGCGATTTCGTTCCAATTCACATTCCAAGTAATATTCGGCATGCTAATTACATTGCCGGTTGCCAAATTGCATTATCTCTTATAGTTTCCGAGATATGGACTATCGATAATTTACACCTTAGGCTCTGCTTCTAACTTGCTCCCAAATTGTACAATGGTCTTATCTATTGGCGATTTCGTTCCAATTCACATTCCAAGTATTATTCGGCATGCTAATTACATTGCCGGTTGCCAAATTGCATTATCTCTTATAGTTTCCGAGATATGGACTATCGATAATTTACACCTTAGGCTCTGCTTCTAACTTGGGCCCAAATTGTAAAATGGTCTTATCTATTGGCGATTTTGTTCCAATTCACATTCCAAGTAATATTCGGCATGCTAATTACATTCCCGGTTGCCAAATTGAATTATCTCTTATAGTTTCCGAGATATGGACTATCGATAATTTACACCTTAGGCTCTGCTTCTAACTTGGGCCCAAATTGTAAAATGGTCTTACCTATTGGCGATTTCGTTCCAATTCACATTCCAAGTAATATTCGGCATGCTAATTACATTGCCGGTTGCCAAATTGCATTATCTCTTATAGTTTCCGAGATATGGACTATCGATAATTTACACCTTAGGCTCTGCTTCTAACTTGGGACCAAATTGTAAAATGGTCTTACCTATTGGCGATTTCGTTACAATTCACATTCCAAGTAATATTCGGCATGCTAAATACATTGCCGGTTGCGAAACTGCATTATCCCTTATAGTTTCCGAGATATGGACTATCGATAATTTACACCTTAGGCTCTGCTTCTAACTTGGGTCCAAATTGTAAAATGGTCTTATCTATTGGCGATTTCGTTGCAATTCACATTCCAAGTAATATTCGGCATGCTAATTACATTGCCGGTTGCTAAATTGCATTATCTCTTATAGTTTCCGAGATATGGACTATCGATAATTTACACCTTAGGCTCTGCTTCTAACTTGGGCCCAAATTGTAAAATGGTCTTATCTATTGGCGATTTCGTTCCAATTCACATTCCAAGTAATATTCGGCCTGCTAATTACATTGCCGGTTGCCAAATTGCATTATCTCTTATAGTTTCCGAGATATGGACTATCGATAATTTACACCTTTGGCTCTGCTTCTAACTTGGGCCCAAATTGTAACATGGTTTTATCTATTGGCGATTTCGTTCCAATTCACATTCCAAGTAATATTCGGCATGCTAATTACATTGCCGGTTGCCAAATTGCATTATCTCTTATAGTTTCCGAGATATGGACTATCGATAATTTACACCTTAGGCTCTGCTTCTAACTTGGGCCCAAATTGTAAAATGGTCTTATCTATTGGCGATTTTGTTCCAATTCACATTCCAAGTAATATTCGGCATGCTAATTACATTGCCGGTTGCCAAATTGAATTATCTCTTATAGTTTCCGAGATATGGACTATCGATAATTTACACCTTAGGCTCTGCTTCTAACTTGGGCCCAAATTGTAAAATGGTCTTACCTATTGGCGATTTCGTTCCAATTCACATTCCAAGTAATATTCGGCATGCTAATTACATTGCCGGTTGCCAAATTGCATTATCTCTTATAGTTTCCGAGATATGGACTATCGATAATTTACACCTTAGGCTCTGCTTCTAACTTGGGACCAAATTGTAAAATGGTCTTACCTATTGGCGATTTCGTTACAATTCACATTCCAAGTAATATTCGGCATGCTAATTACATTGCCGGTTGCGAAACTGCATTATCTCTTATAGTTTCCGAGATATGGACTATCAATAATTTACACCTTAGGCTCTGCTTCTAACTTGGGCCCAAATTGTAAAATGGTCTTATCTATTGGCGATTTCGTTCCAATTCACATTCCAAGTAATATTCGGCATGCTAATTACATTGCCGGTTGCCAAATTGCATTATCTCTTATAGTTTCCGAGATATGGACTATCGATAATTTACACCATAGGCTCTGCTTCTAACTTGGGCCCAAATTGTAAAATGGTCTTATCTATTGGCGATTTCGTTCCAATTCACATTCCAAGTAATATTCGGCATGCTAATTACATTGCCGGTTGCCAAATTGCATTATCTCTTATAGTTTCCGAGATATGGACTATCGATAATTTACACCTTAGGCTCTGCTTCTAACTTGGGCCCAAATTGTAAAATGGTCTTATCTATTGGCGATTTCGTTCCAATTCACATTCCAAGTAATATTCGGCATGCTAATTACATTGCCGGTTGCCAAATTATATTATCTCTTATAGTTTCCGAGATATGGACTATCGATAATTTACACCTTAGGCTCTGCTTCTAACTTGGGCCCAAATTGTGAAATGGTCTTATCTATTGGCGATTTCGTCCCAATTCACATTCCAGGTGATATTCGGCATGCTAATTACATTGCCGGTTGCGAAATTGCATTATCTCTTATAGTTTCCGAGATATGGACTATCAATAATTTACACCTTAGGCTCTGCTTCTAACTTGGGCCCAAATTGTAAAATGGTCTTATCTATTGGCGATTTCGTTCCAATTCACATTCCAAGTAATATTCGGCATGCTAATTACATTGCCGGTTGCCAAATTGCATTATCTCTTATAGTTTCCGAGATATGGACTATCGATAATTTACACCTTAGGCTCTGCTTCTAACTTGGGCCCAAATTGTAAAATGGTCTTATCTATTGGCGATTTCGTTGCAATTCACATTCCAAGTAATATTCGGCATGCTAATTACATTGCCGGTTGCCAAATTGCATTATCTCTTATAGTTTCCGAGATATGGACTATCGATAATTTACACCTTAGGCTCTGCTTCTAACTTGGGCCCAAATTGTAAAATGGTCTTATCTATTGGCGATTTCGTTCCAATTCACATTCCAAGTAATATTCGGCATGCTAATTACATTGCCGGTTGCCAAATTGCATTATCTCTTATAGTTTCCGAGATATGGACTATCAATAATTTACACCTTAAGCTCTGCTTCTAACTTGGGCCCAAATTGTAAAATGGTCTTATCTATTGGCGATTTCGTTCCAATTCACATTCCAAATAATATTCGGCATGCTAATTACATTGCCGGTTGCCAAATTGCATTATCTCTTATAGTTTCCGAGATATGGACTATCGATAATTTACACCTTAGGCTCTGCTTCTAACTTGGGCCCAAATTGTAAAATGGTCTTATCTATTGGCGATTTCGTTCCAATTCACATTCCAAGTAATATTCGGCATGCTAATTACATTGCCGGTTGCCAAATTGCATTATCTTTTATAGTTTCCGAGATATGGACTATCGATAATTTACACCTTAGGCTCTGCTTCTAACTTGGGCCCAAATTGTAAAATGGTCTTATCTATTGGCGATTTCGTTCCAATTCACATTCCAAGTAATATTCGGCATGCTAATTACATTGCCGGTTGCCAAATTATATTATCTCTTATAGTTTCCGAGATATGGACTATCGATAATTTACACCTTAGGCTCTGCTTCTAACTTGGGCCCAAATTGTGAAATGGTCTTATCTATTGGCGATTTCGTCCCAATTCACATTCCAAGTGATATTCGGCATGCTAATTACATTGCCGGTTGCGAAATTGCATTATCTCTTATAGTTTCCGAGATATGGACTATCAATAATTTACACCTTAGGCTCTGCTTCTAACTTGGGCCCAAATTGTAAAATGGTCTTATCCATTGGCGATTTCGTTCCAATTCACATTCCAAGTAATATTCGGCATGCTAATTACATTGCCGGTTGCCAAATTGCATTATCTCTTATAGTTTCCGAGATATGGACTATCGATAATTTACACCTTAGGCTCTGCTTCTAACTTGGGCCCAAATTGTAAAATGGTCTTATCTATTGGCGATTTCGTTGCAATTCACATTCCAAGTAATATTCGGCATGCTAATTACATTGCCGGTTGCCAAATTGCATTATCTCTTATAGTTTCCGAGATATGGACTATCGATAATTTACACCTTAGGCTCTGCTTCTAACTTGGGCCCAAATTGTAAAATGGTCTTATCTATTGGCGATTTCGTTCCAATTCACATTCCAAGTAATATTCGGCATGCTAATTACATTGCCGGTTGCCAAATTGCATTATCTCTTATAGTTTCCGAGATATGGACTATCGATAATTTACACCTTTGGCTCTGCTTCTAACTTGGGCCCAAATTGTAACATGGTTTTATCTATTGGCGATTTCGTTCCAATCCACATTCCAAGTAATATTCGGCATGCTAATTACATTGCCGGTTGCCAAATTGCATTATCTCTTATAGTTTCCGAGATATGGACTATCGATAATTTACACCTTAGGCTCTGCTTCTAACTTGGGCCCAAATTGTAAAATGGTCTTATCTATTAGCGATTTCGTTCCAATTCACATTCCAAGTAATATTCGGCATGCTAATTACATTGCCGGTTGCCAAATTGCATTATCTCTTATAGTTTCCGAGATATGGACTATCGATAATTTACACCTTAGGCTCTGCTTCTAACTTGGGCCCAAATTGTAAAATGGTCTTATCTATTGGCGATTTCGTTCCAATTCACACTCCAAGTAATATTCGGCATGCTAATTACATTGCCGGTTGCGAAATTGCATTATCTCTTATAGTTTCCGAGATATGGACTATCAATAATTTACACCTTAGGCTCTGCTTCTAACTTGGGCCCAAATTGTAAAATGGTCTTATCTATTGGCGATTTCGTTCCAATTCACATTCCAAATAATATTCGGCATGCTAATTACATTGCCGGTTGCCAAATTGCATTATCTCTTATAGTTTCCGAGATATGGACTATCGATAATTTACACCTTAGGCTCTGCTTCTAACTTGGGCCCAAATTGTAAAATGGCCTTATCTATTGGCGATTTCGTCCCAATTCACATTCCAAGTAATATTCGGCATGCTAATTACATTGCCGGTTGCGAAATTGCATTATCTCTTATAGTTTCAGAGATATGGACTATCGATAATTTACACCTTAGGCTCTGTTCTAACTTGGGCCCAAATTGTAAAATGGTCTTATCTATTGGCGATTTCGTTCCAATTCACATTCCAAGTAATATTCGGCATGCTAATTACATTGCCGGTTGCCAAATTGCATTATCTCTTATAGTTTCCGAGATATGGACTATCGATAATTTACACCTTAGGCTCTGCTTCTAACTTGGGCCCAAATTGTAAAATGGTCTTATCTATTGGCGATTTCGTTCCAATTCACATTCCAAGTAATATTCGGCATGCTAATTACATTGCCGGTTGCCAAATTGCATTATCTCTTATAGTTTCCGAGATATGGACTATCGATAATTTACACCATAGGCTCTGCTTCTAACTTGGGCCCAAATTGTAAAATGGTCTTATCTATTGGCGATTTCGTTCCAATTCACATTCCAAGTAATATTCGGCATGCTAATTACATTGCCGATTGCCAAATTGCATTATCTCTTATAGTTTCCGAGATATGGACTATCGATAATTTACACCTTAGGCTCTGCTTCTAACTTGGGCCCAAATTGTAAAATGGTCTTATCTATTGGCGATTTCGTTCCAATTCACATTCCAAGTAATATTCGGCATGCTAAATACATTGCCGGTTGCCAAATTGCATTATCTCTTATAGTTTCCGAGATATGGACTATCGATAATTTACACCTTAGGCTCTGCTTCTAACTTGGGCCCAAATTGTAAAATGGTCTTATCTATTGGCGATTTCGTTCCAATTCACATTCCAAGTAATATTCGGCATGCTAATTACATTGCCGGTTGCCAAATTGCATTATCTCTTATAGTTTCCGAGATATGGACTATCGATAATTTACACCTTAGGCTCTGCTTCTAACTTGGGCCCAAATTGTAAAATGGTCTTATCTATTGGCGATTTCGTTCCAATTCACATTCCAAGTAATATTCGGCATGCTAATTACATTGCCGGTTGCCAAATTGCATTATCTCTTATAGTTTCCGAGATATGGACTATCGATAATTTACACCTTAGGCTCTGCTTCTAACTTGGGCCCAAATTGTAAAAGGGCCTTATCTATTGGCGATTTCGTCCCAATTCACATTCCAAGTAATATTAGGCATGCTAATTACATTGCAGGTTGCGAAACTGCATTATCTCTTATAGTTTCAGAGATATGGACTATCGATTATTTACACCTTAGGCTCTGCTTCTAACTTGGGCCCAAATTGTAAAATGGTCTTATCTATTGGCGATTTCGTTCCAATTCACATTCCAAGTAATATTCGGCATGCTAATTACATTGCCGGTTGCCAAATTGCATTATCTCTTATAGTTTCCGAGATATGGACTATCGATAATTTACACCTTAGGCTCTGCTTCTAACTTGGGCCCAAATTGTAAAATGGTCTTATCTATTGGCGATTTCGTTCCAGTTCACATTCCAAGCAATATTCGGCATGCTAATTACATTGCCGGTTGCCAAATTGCATTATCTCTTATAGTTTCCGAGATATATACTATCGATAATTTACACCTTAGGCTCTGCTTCTAACTTGGGCCCAAATTGTAAAATGGTCTTATCTATTGGCGATTTCGTTCCAATTCACATTCCAAGTAATATTCGGCATGCTAATTACATTGCCGGTTGCCAAATTGCATTATCTCTTATAGTTTCCGAGATATGGACTATCGATAATTTACACCTTAGGCTCTGCTTCTAACTTGGGCCCAAATTGTAAAATGGTCTTATCTATTGGCGATTTCGTTCCAATTCACATTCCAAGTAATATTCGGCATGCTAATTACATTGCCGGTTGCCAAATTGAATTATCTCTTATAGTTTCCGAGACATGGACTATCGATAATTTACACCTTAGGCTCTGCTTCTAACTTGGGCCCAAATTGTAAAATGGTCTTACCTATTGGCGATTTCGTTCCAATTCACATTCCAAGTAATATTCGGCATGCTAATTACATTGCCGGTTGCCAAATTGCATTATCTCTTATAGTTTCCGAGATATGGACTATCGATAATTTACACCTTAGGCTCTGCTTCTAACTTGGGCCCAAATTGTAAAATGGTCTTATCTATTGGCGATTTCGTTCCAATTCACATTCCAAGTAATATTCGGCATGCTAATTACATTGCCGGTTGCCAAATTGCATTATCTCTTATAGTTTCCGAGATATGGACTATCGATAATTTACACCATAGGCTCTGCTTCTAACTTGGGCCCAAATTGTAAAATGGTCTTATCTATTGGCGATTTCGTTCCAATTCACATTCCAAGTAATATTCGGCATGCTAATTACATTGCCGGTTGCCAAATTGCATTATCTCTTATAGTTTCCGAGATATGGACTATCGATAATTTACACCTTAGGCTCTGCTTCTAATTTGCTCCCAAATTGTAAAATGGTCTTATCTATTGGCGATTTCGTTCCAATTCACATTCCAAGTAATATTCGGCATGCTAATTACATTGCCGGTTGCCAAATTGCATTATCTCTTATAGTTTCCGAGATATGGACTATCGATAATTTACACCTTAGGCTCTGCTTCTAACTTGGGCCCAAATTGTAAAATGGTCTTATCTATTGGCGATTTCGTTCCAATTCACATTCCAAGTAATATTCGGCATGCTAATTACATTGCCGGTTGCCAAATTGAATTATCTCTTATAGTTTCCGAGATATGGACTATCGATAATTTACACCTTAGGCTCTGCTTCTAACTTGGGCCCAAATTGTAAAATGGTCTTATCTATTGGCGATTTCGTCCCAATTCACATTCCAAGTGATATTCGGCATGCTAATTACATTGCCGGTTGCGAAATTGTATTATCTCTTATAGTTTCCGAGATATGGACTATCAATAATTTACACCTTAGGCTCTGCTTCTAACTTGGGCCCAAATTGTAAAATGGTCTTATCTATTGGCGATTTCGTTCCAATTCACATTCCAAGTAATATTCGGCATGCTAATTACATTGCCGGTTCCCAAATTGCATTATCTCTTATAGTTTCCGAGATATGGACTATCGATAATTTACACCTTAGGCTCTGCTTCTAACTTGGGCCCAAATTGTAAAATTGTCTTATCTATTGGCGATTTCGTTGCAATTCACATTCCAAGTAATATTCGGCATGCTAATTACATTGCCGGTTGCCAAATTGCATTATCTCTTATAGTTTCCGAGATATGGACTATCGATAATTTACACCTTAGGCTCTGCTTCTAACTTGGGCCCAAATTGTAAAATGGTCTTATCTATTGGCGATTTCGTTGCAATTCACATTCCAAGTAATATTCGGCATGCTAATTACATTGCCTGTTGCCAAATTGCATTATCTCTTATAGTTTCCGAGATATGGACTATCGATAATTTACACCTTAGGCTCTGCTTCTAACTTGGGCCCAAATTGTAAAATGGTCTTATCTATTGGCGATTTCGTTCCAATTCACATTCCAAGTAATATTCGGCATGCTAATTACATTGCCGGTTGCCAAATTGCATTATCTCTTATAGTTTCCGAGATATGGACTATCGATAATTTACACCTTTGGCTCTGCTTCTAACTTGGGCCCAAATTGTAACATGGTTTTATCTATTGGCGATTTCGTTCCAATTCACATTCCAAGTAATATTCGGCATGCTAATTACATTGCCGGTTGCCAAATTGCATTATCTCTTATAGTTTCCGGGATATGGACTATCGATAATTTACACCTTAGGCTCTGCTTCTAACTTGGGCCCAAATTGTAAAATGGTCTTATCTATTGGCGATTTCGTTCCAATTCACATTCCAAGTAATATTCGGCATGCTAATTACATTGCCGGTTGCCAAATTGCATTATCTCTTATAGTTTCCGAGATATGGACTATCGATAATTTACACCTTAGGCTCTGCTTCTAACTTGGGCCCAAATTGTAAAATGGTCTTATCTATTGGCGATTTCGTACCAATTCACACTCCAAGTAATATTCGGCATGCTAATTACATTGCCGGTTGCGAAATTGCATTATCTCTTATAGTTTCCGAGATATGGACTATCAATAATTTACACCTTAGGCTCTGCTTCTAACTTGGGCCCAAATTGTAAAATGGTCTTATCTATTGGCGATTTCGTTCCAATTCACATTCCAAATAATATTCGGCATGCTAATTACATTGCCGGTTGCCAAATTGCATTATCTCTTATAGTTTCCGAGATATGGACTATCGATAATTTACACCTTAGGCTCTGCTTCTAACTTGGGCCCAAATTGTAAAATGGCCTTATCTATTGGCGATTTCGTCCCAATTCACATTCCAAGTAATATTCGGCATGCTAATTACATTGCCGGTTGCGAAATTGCATTATCTCTTATAGTTTCAGAGATATGGACTATCGATAATTTACACCTTAGGCTCTGCTTCTAACTTGGGCCCAAAATTGTAAAATGGTCTTATCTATTGGCGATTTCGTTCCAATTCACATTCCAAGTAATATTCGGCATGCTAATTACATTGCCGGTTGCCAAATTGCATTATCTCTTATAGTTTCCGAGATATGGACTATCGATAATTTACACCTTAGGCTCTGCTTCTAACTTGGGCCCAAATTGTAAAATGGTCTTATCTATTGGCGATTTCGTTCCAATTCACATTCCAAGTAATATTCGGCATGCTAATTACATTGCCGATTGCCAAATTGCATTATCTCTTATAGTTTCCGAGATATGGACTATCGATAATTTACACCATAGGCTCTGCTTCTAACTTGGGCCCAAATTGTAAAATGGTCTTATCTATTGGCGATTTCGTTCCAATTCACATTCCAAGTAATATTCGGCATGCTAATTACATTGCCGATTGCCAAATTGCATTATCTCTTATAGTTTCCGAGATATGGACTATCGATAATTTACACCTTAGGCTCTGCTTCTAACTTGGGCCCAAATTGTAAAAGGGCCTTATCTATTGGCGATTTCGTCCCAATTCACATTCCAAGTAATATTAGGCATGCTAATTACATTGCCGGTTGCGAAACTGCATTATCTCTTATAGTTTCAGAGATATGGACTATCGATGATTTACACCTTAGGCTCTGCTTCTAACTTGGGCCCAAATTGTAAAATGGTCTTATCTATTGGCAATTTCGTTCCAATTCACATTCCAAGTAATATTCGGCATGCTAATTACATTGCCGGTTGCCAAATTGCATTATCTCTTTTAGATTCCGAGATATGGATTATCGATAATTTACACCTTAGGCTCTGCTTCTAACTTGGGCCCAAATTGTAAAATGGTCTTATCTATTGGCGATTTCGTTCCAATTCACATTCCAAGCAATATTCGGCATGCTAATTACATTGCCGGTTGCCAAATTGCATTATCTCTTATAGTTTCCGAGATATGGACTATCGATAATTTACACCTTAGGCTCTGCTTCTAACTTGGGCCCAAATTGTAAAATGGTCTTATCTATTGGCGATTTCGTTCCAATTCACATTCCAAGTAATATTCGGCATGCTAATTACATTGCCGGTTGCCAAATTGCATTATCTCTTATAGTTTCCGAGATATGGACTATCGATAATTTACACCTTAGGCTCTGCTTCTAACTTGGGCCCAAATTGTAAAATGGTCTTATCTATTGGCGATTTCGTTCCAATTCACATTCCAAGCAATATTCGGCATGCTAATTACATTGCCGGTTGCCAAATTGCATTATCTCTTATAGTTTCCGAGATATGGACTATCGATAATTTACACCTTAGGCTCTGCTTCTAACTTGGGCCCAAATTGTAAAATGGTCTTATCTATTGGCGATTTCGTTCCAATTCACATTCCAAGTAATATTCGGCATGCTAATTACATTGCCGGTTGCCAAATTGCATTATCTCTTATAGTTTCCGAGATATGGACTATCGATAATTTACACCTTAGGCTCTGCTTCTAACTTGGGCCCAAATTGTAAAATGGTCTTATCTATTGGCGATTTCGTTCCAATTCACATTCCAAGTAATATTCGGCATGCTAATTACATTGCCGGTTGCCAAATTGAATTATCTCTTATAGTTTCCGAGACATGGACTATCGATAATTTACACCTTAGGCTCTGCTTCTAACTTGGGCCCAAATTGTAAAATGGTCTTACCTATTGGCGATTTCGTTCCAATTCACATTCCAAGTAGTATTCGGCATGCTAATTACATTGCCGGTTGCCAAATTGCATTATCTCTTATAGTTTCCGAGATATGGACTATCGATAATTTACACCTTAGGCTCTGCTTCTAACTTGGGCCCAAATTGTAAAATGGTCTTATCTATTGGCGATTTCGTTCCAATTCACATTCCAAGTAATATTCGGCATGCTAATTACATTGCCGGTTGCCAAATTGCATTATCTCTTATAGTTTCCGAGATATGGACTATCGATAATTTACACCATAGGCTCTGCTTCTAACTTGGGCCCAAATTGTAAAATGGTCTTATCTATTGGCGATTTCGTTCCAATTCACATTCCAAGTAATATTCGGCATGCTAATTACATTGCCGGTTGCCAAATTGCATTATCTCTTATAGTTTCCGAGATATGGACTATCGATAATTTACACCTTAGGCTCTGCTTCTAATTTGCTCCCAAATTGTAAAATGGTCTTATCTATTGGCGATTTCGTTCCAATTCACATTCCAAGTAATATTCGGCATGCTAATTACATTGCCGGTTGCCAAATTGCATTATCTCTTATAGTTTCCGAGATATGGACTATCGATAATTTACACCTTAGGCTCTGCTTCTAACTTGGGCCCAAATTGTAAAATGGTCTTATCTATTGGCGATTTCGTTCCAATTCACATTCCAAGTAAT
>NW_027473194.1:5000-35000 GCF_030347505.1 Rhynchophorus ferrugineus
CGTACATAAGTATATTGCATATAATATGCGTATGTATATAAAGACAAATACAAGGGATGTAAATCTCTTTTATTTTGCTAAATTCGTTTTACAGAACGTTGTGTAAACTTAAGGATATCATTCATCTTAACCGATAAGCACCTAGCCTATACTCTTTTTGTATTCTATTATCATGTTTGGAAACATTTTCTTACGATTTCCAGAATTAAATTCACTATTTTAATTCGGAACATTGTCTTAAATGTACGTTCAGTTCGAAGACGAACCACAAGATACGTTTATAAGTTATACCTTATGAGACTATTAAATATACAGTTTTCAGACCTAATGCGATGAACTATCAAAAAACAATTAAAAAACATCGCCCCGTGCGGAAATTGAATTGGAGACTAATTCCATTCATCTGAATTCGATCATTACCCGCATTGTACTTCTAGAGCCCGTTCGGTCCGATGGCGAATAAAATCCGCGTTTCAGTATATCATATGCGGTTAAACGGTGAGGCCAGTTACAACTGCATTAAAACCTCCGATGTATACCTGAATATAGCGGGAGGACGCCCGCATAATTTGACGAACCTTCAAGTGCACCTACTTATGAGGGACCATATAATACCAATTCGACATGACGAGAATTCAGAGCCAAATCGATATCACATGGCAACTATATTTGGTTCTAATGAAATGAAGGATCAACGAACATGAAGACATGCTCATCAATCACAGATACATGGAATTCTGTATCGTCGCAACCGATAATACGTACAACCTTCGATTGGAATGAATTAATCAAAAAAATTGGACGAAAATAGTTTAGACATTCAGAAAACTGACAATTAGGTAAAACTGTAAAACCTGCTTTAAATAGAAACCACATTAATCAAAAAAGGTCATGCATTGTAATACGATTAGTTACGAAAGTAGCCTAACCTTTGGACCATTTTGAATTTTAACTTATCGAGATATCGTTCGCGGGTAAACGGCGGGACTAACTACCACCGCCTTGACAACCGCAGCCTATGCCCGAACAAATCAGGAAGGCGCGTGCATGGATTAACGAGATTCCCACTGTCCTTATCTAAAATTTTACGCAATACTGCCGCGACGGAACCGAACAGGCGCTCGGAGACCCGTACGTGAACCGTCCCCGATACTTACGCAGGAAAGACCAGCTCGGAGCTTTAACAAGCACCAGAGCCATAGACAGATAGTCTACATTTCAAAATGTCCATATACTTACGCAGGAAAGACCAGCTCAGCAGATCGCGTTCGGATCCGTTCAGAGAAGGATCGAGATGCCGAGCGCGGGTAAACGGCGGGACTAACTACCACCGCCTTGACAACCGCAGCCTATGCCCGAACATATCAGGAAGGCGCGTGCATGGATTAACGAGATTCCCACTGTCCTTATCTAAAATTTTACGCAATACTGCCGCGACGGAACCGAACAGGCGCTCGGAGACCCGTACGTGAACCGTTCCCGATACTTACGCAGGAAAGACCAGCTCGGAGCTTTAACAAGCACCAGAGCCATAGACAGATAGTCTACATTTCAAAATGTCCATATACTTACGCAGGAAAGACCAGCTCAGCAGATCGCGTTCGGATCCGTTCAGAGAAGGATCGAGATGCCGAGCGCGGGTAAACGGCGGGACTAACTACCACCAACTTGACAACCGCAGCCTATGCCCGAACATATCAGGAAGGCGCGTGCATGGATTAACGAGATTCCCACTGTCCTTATCTAAAATTTTACGCAATACGGCCGCGACGGAACCGAACAGGCGCTCGGAGACCCGTACGTGAACCGTCCCCGATACTTACGCAGGAAAGACCAGCTCGGAGCTTTAACAAGCACCAGAGCCATAGACAGATAGTCTACATTTCAAAATGTCCATATACTTACGCAGGAAAGACCAGCTCAGACCTTTAACAAGCACCAGAGCCATAGACTCATGGTCTACATTTCAAAATGTCCCTAACTAAGATCGCGTTCGGATCCGTTCAGAGAAGGATCGAGATGCCGAGCGCGGGTAAACGGCGGGACTAACTACCACCACCTTGACAACCGCAGCCTATGCCCGAACATATCAGGAAGGCGCGTGCATGGATTAACGAGATTGTCCTTATCTAAAATTTTACGCAATACGGCCGCGACGGAAACCGAACAGGCGCTCGGAGACCCGTACGTGAACCGTCCCCGATACTTACGCAGGAAAGACCAGCTCGGAGCTTTAAACAAGCACCAGAGCCATAGACAGATAGTCTACATTTCAAAATGTCCATATACTTACGCAGGAAAGACCAGCTCAGCAGATCGCGTTCGGATCCGTTCAGAGAAGGATCGAGATGCCGAGCGCGGGTAAACGGCGGGACTAACTACCACCACCTTGACAACCGCAGCCTATGCCCGAACATATCAGGAAGGCGCGTGCATGGATTAACGAGATTCCCACTGTCCTTATCTAAAATTTTACGCAATACGGCCGCGACGGAACCGAACAGGCGCTCGGAGACCCGTACGTGAACCGTCCCCGATACTTACGCAGGAAAGACCAGCTCGGAGCTTTAACAAGCACCAGAGCCATAGACAGGATAGTCTACATTTCAAAATGTCCATATACTTACGCAGGAAAGACCAGCTCAGCAGATCGCGTTCGGATCCGTTCAGAGAAGGATCGAGATGCCGAGCGCGGGTAAACGGCGGGACTAACTACCACCACCTTGACAACCGCAGCCTATGCCCGAACATATCAGGAAGGCGCGTGCATGGATTAACGAGATTCCCACTGTCCTTATCTAAAATTTTACGCAATACGGCCGCGACGGAACCGAACAGGCGCTCGGAGACCCGTACGTGAACCGTCCCCGATACTTACGCAGGAAAGACCAGCTCGGAGCTTTAACAAGCACCAGAGCCATAGACAGATAGTCTACATTTCAAAATGTCCATATACTTACGCAGGAAAGACCAGCTCAGACCTTTAACAAGCACCAGAGCCATAGACTCATGGTCTACATTTCAAAATGTCCCTAACTAAGATCGCGTTCGGATCCGTTCAGAGAAGGATCGAGATGCCGAGCGCGGGTAAACGGCGGGACTAACTACCACCACCTTGACAACCGCAGCCTATGCCCGAACATATCAGGAAGGCGCGTGCATGGATTAACGAGATTCCCACTGTCCTTATCTAAAATTTTACGTAATACGGCCGCGACGGAACCGAACAGGCGCTCGGAGACCCGTACGTGAACCGTCCCCGATACTTACGCAGGAAAGACCAGCTCGGAGCTTTAACAAGCACCCAGAGCCATAGACAGATAGTCTACATTTCAAAATGTCCATATACTTACGCAGGAAAGACCAGCTCAGACCTTTAACAAGCACCTGAGCCATAGACTCATGGTCTACATTTCAAAATGTCCCTAACTAAGATCGCGTTCGGATCCGTTCAGAGAAGGATCGAGATGCCGAGCGCGGGTAAACGGCGGGACTAACTACCACCACCTTGACAACCGCAGCCTATGCCCGAACATATCAGGAAGGCGCGTGCATGGATTAACGAGATTCCCACTGTCCTTATCTAAAATTTTACGCAATACGGCCGCGACGGAACCGAACAGGCGCTCGGAGACCCGTACGTGAACCCGTCCCCGATACCTTACGCAGGAAAGACCAGCTCGGAGCTTTAACAAGCACCAGAGCCATAGACAGATAGTCTACATTTCAAAATGTCCATATACTTACGTAGGAAAGACCAGCTCAGACCTTTAACAAGCACCAGAGCCATAGACTCATGGTCTACAATTCAAAATGTCCCTAACTAAGATCGCGTTCGGATCCGTTCAGAGAAGGGATCGAGATGCCGAGCGCGGGTAAACGGCGGGACTAACTACCACCACCTTGACAACCGCAGCCTATGCCCGAACATATCAGGAAGGCGCGTGCATGGATTAACGAGATTCCCACTGTCCTTATCTAAAATTTTACGCAATACTGCCGCGACGGAACCGAACAGGCGCTCGGAGACCCGTACGTGAACCGTTCCGATACTTACGCAGGAAAGACCAGCTCGGAGCTTTAACAAGCACCAGAGCCATAGACAGATAGTCTACATTTCAAAAATGTCCATATACTTACGCAGGAAAGACCAGCTCAGACCTTTAACAAGCACCAGAGCCATAGACTCATGGTCTACATTTCAAAATGTCCCTAACTAAGATCGCGTTCGGATCCGTTCAGAGAAGGATCGAGATGCCGAGCGCGGGTAAACGGCGGGACTAACTACCACCACCTTGACAACCGCAGCCTATGCCCGAACATATCAGGAAGGCGCGTGCATGGATTAACGAGATTCCCACTGTCCTTATCTAAAATTTTACGCAATACGGCCGCGACGGAACCGAACAGGCGCTCGGAGACCCGTACGTGAACCGTCCCCGATACTTACGCAGGAAAGACCAGCTCGGAGCTTTAACAAGCACCAGAGCCATAGACAGATAGTCTACATTTCAAATGTCCATATACTTACGTAGGAAAGACCAGCTCAGACCTTTAACAAGCACCAGAGCCATAGACTCATGGTCTACAATTCAAAATGTCCCTAACTAAGATCGCGTTCGGATCCGTTCAGAGAAGGATCCGAGATGCGAGCGAGGGACGGAACGGGGACTAACTACCCACCACCTTGACAACCGCAGCCTATGCCGAACATATCAGGAAGGCGCGTGCATGGATTAACGAGATTCCCACTGTCCTTATCTAAAATTTTACCGCATACGGCCGCGACGGAACCGAACAGGCGCTCGGAGACCCGTACGTGAACCGTCCCCGATACTTACGCAGAAAGACGACCAGCTCGGAGCTTTAACAAGCACCAGAGCCATAGACAGATAGTCTACATTTCAAAATGTCCATATACTTACGTAGGAAAGACCAGCTCAGACCTTTAACAAGCACCAGAGCCATAGACTCATGGTCTACAATTCAAAATGTCCCTAACTAAGATCGGCGTTCGGATCCGTTCAGAGAAGGATCGAGATGCCGAGCGCGGGTAAACGGCGGGACTAACTACCACCACCTTGACAACCGCAGCCTATGCCCGAACATATCAGGAAGGCGCGTGCATGGATTAACGAGATTCCCACTGTCCTTATCTAAAATTTACGTAATACGGCCGCGACGGAACCGAACAGGCGCTCGGAGACCCGTACGTGAACCGTCCCCGATACTTACGCAGGAAAGACCAGCTCGGAGCTTTAACAAGCACCAGAGCCATAGACAGATAGTCTACATTTCAAAATGTCCATATACTTACGCAGGAAAGACCAGCTCAGCAGATCGCGTTCGGATCCGTTCAGAGAAGGATCGAGATGCGAGCGCGGGGTAAACGGGCGGGACTAACTACCACCAACTTGACAACCGCAGCCTATGCCCGAAACATATCAGGAAGGCGCGTGCATGGATTAACGAGATTCCCACTGTCCTTATCTAAAATTTTACGGCAATACGGCCGCGACGGAACCGAACAGGCGCTCGGAGACCCGTACGTGAACCGTCCCCGATACTTACGCAGGAAAGACCAGCTCGGAGCTTTAACAAGCACCAGAGCCATAGACAGATAGTCTACATTTCAAAATGTCCATATACTTACGCAGGAAAGACCAGCTCAGACCTTTAACAAGCACCAGAGCCATAGACTCATGGTCTACATTTCAAAATGTCCCTAACTAGATCGCGTTCGGATCCGTTCAGCAGAAGGATCGAGATGCCGAGCGCGGGTAAACGGCGGGACTAACTACCACCACCTTGACAACCGCAGCCTATGCCCGAACATATCAGGAAGGCGCGTGCATGGATTAACGAGATTCCCACTGTCCTTATCTAAAATTTTACGCAATACGGCCGCGACGGAACCGAACAGGCGCTCGGAGACCCGTACGTGAACCGTCCCCGATACTTACGCAGGAAAGACCAGCTCGGAGCTTTAACAAGCACCAGAGCCATAGACAGATAGTCTACATTTCAAAATGTCCATATACTTACGCAGGAAAGACCAGCTCAGCAGATCGCGTTCGGATCCGTTCAGAGAAGGATCGAGATGCCGAGCGCGGGTAAACGGCGGGACTAACTACCACCACCTTGACAACCGCAGCCTATGCCCGAACATATCAGGAAGGCGCGTGCATGGATTAACGAGATTCCCACTGTCCTTATCTAAAATTTTACGCAATACGGCCGCGACGGAACCGAACAGGCGCTCGGAGACCCGTACGTGAACCGTCCCCGATACTTACGCAGGAAAGACCAGCTCGGAGCTTTAACAAGCACCAGAGCCATAGACAGATAGTCTACATTTCAAAATGTCCATATACTTACGTAGGAAAGACCAGCTCAGACCTTTAACAAGCACCAGAGCCATAGACTCATGGTCTACAATTCAAAATGTCCCTAACTAAGATCGCGTTCGGATCCGTTCAGAGAAGGATCGAGATGCCGAGCGCGGGTAAACGGCGGGACTAACTACCACCACCTTGACAACCGCAGCCTATGCCCGAACATATCAGGAAGGCGCGTGCATGGATTAACGAGATTCCCACTGTCCTTATCTAAAATTTTACGCAATACGGCCGCGACGGAACCGAACAGGCGCTCGGAGACCCGTACGTGAACCGTCCCCGATACTTACGCAGGAAAGACCAGCTCGGAGCTTTAACAAGCACCAGAGCCATAGACAGATAGTCTACATTTCAAAATGTCCATATACTTACGCAGGAAAGACCAGCTCAGCAGATCGCGTTCGGATCCGTTCAGAGAAGGATCGAGATGCCGAGCGCGGGTAAACGGCGGGACTAACTACCACCACCTTGACAACCGCAGCCTATGCCCGAACATATCAGGAAGGCGCGTGCATGGATTAACGAGATTCCCACTGTCCTTATCTAAAATTTTACGCAATACGGCCGCGACGGAACCGAACAGGCGCTCGGAGACCCGTACGTGAACCGTCCCCGATACTTACGCAGGAAAGACCAGCTCGGAGCTTTAACAAGCACCAGAGCCATAGACAGATAGTCTACATTTCAAAATGTCCATATACTTACGCAGGAAAGACCAGCTCAGACCTTTAACAAGCACCAGAGCCATAGACTCATGGTCTACATTTCAAAATGTCCCTAACTAAGATCGCGTTCGGATCCGTTCAGAGAAGGATCGAGATGCCGAGCGCGGGTAAACGGCGGGACTAACTACCACCACCTTGACAACCGCAGCCTATGCCCGAACATATCAGGAAGGCGCGTGCATGGATTAACGAGATTCCCACTGTCCTTATCTAAAATTTTACGTAATACGGCCGCGACGGAACCGAACAGGCGCTCGGAGACCCGTACGTGAACCGTCCCCGATACTTACGCAGGAAAGACCAGCTCGGAGCTTTAACAAGCACCAGAGCCATAGACAGATAGTCTACATTTCAAAATGTCCATATACTTACGCAGGAAAGACCAGCTCAGACCTTTAACAAGCACCAGAGCCATAGACTCATGGTCTACATTTCAAAATGTCCCTAACTAAGATCGCGTTCGGATCCGTTCAGAGAAGGATCGAGATGCCGAGCGCGGGTAAACGGCGGGACTAACTACCACCACCTTGACAACCGCAGCCTATGCCCGAACATATCAGGAAGGCGCGTGCATGGATTAACGAGATTCCCACTGTCCTTATCTAAAATTTTACGCAATACGGCCGCGACGGAACCGAACAGGCGCTCGGAGACCCGTACGTGAACCGTCCCCGATACTTACGCAGGAAAGACCAGCTCGGAGCTTTAACAAGCACCAGAGCCATAGACAGATAGTCTACATTTCAAAATGTCCATATACTTACGTAGGAAAGACCAGCTCAGACCTTTAACAAGCACCAGAGCCATAGACTCATGGTCTACAATTCAAAATGTCCCTAACTAAGATCGCGTTCGGATCCGTTCAGAGAAGGATCGAGATGCCGAGCGCGGGTAAACGGCGGGACTAACTACCACCACCTTGACAACCGCAGCCTATGCCCGAACATATCAGGAAGGCGCGTGCATGGATTAACGAGATTCCCACTGTCCTTATCTAAAATTTTACGCAATACTGCCGCGACGGAACCGAACAGGCGCTCGGAGACCCGTACGTGAACCGTTCCCGATACTTACGCAGGAAAGACCAGCTCGGAGCTTTAACAAGCACCAGAGCCATAGACAGATAGTCTACATTTCAAAATGTCCATATACTTACGCAGGAAAGACCAGCTCAGACCTTTAACAAGCACCAGAGCCATAGACTCATGGTCTACATTTCAAAATGTCCCTAACTAAGATCGCGTTCGGATCCGTTCAGAGAAGGATCGAGATGCCGAGCGCGGGTAAACGGCGGGACTAACTACCACCACCTTGACAACCGCAGCCTATGCCCGAACATATCAGGAAGGCGCGTGCATGGATTAACGAGATTCCCACTGTCCTTATCTAAAATTTTACGCAATACGGCCGCGACGGAACCGAACAGGCGCTCGGAGACCCGTACGTGAACCGTCCCCGATACTTACGCAGGAAAGACCAGCTCGGAGCTTTAACAAGCACCAGAGCCATAGACAGATAGTCTACATTTCAAAATGTCCATATACTTACGTAGGAAAGACCAGCTCAGACCTTTAACAAGCACCAGAGCCATAGACTCATGGTCTACAATTCAAAATGTCCCTAACTAAGATCGCGTTCGGATCCGTTCAGAGAAGGATCGAGATGCCGAGCGCGGGTAAACGGCGGGACTAACTACCACCACCTTGACAACCGCAGCCTATGCCCGAACATATCAGGAAGGCGCGTGCATGGATTAACGAGATTCCCACTGTCCTTATCTAAAATTTTACGCAATACTGCCACGACGGAACCGAACAGGCGCTCGGAGACCCGTACGTGAACCGTTCCCGATACTTACGCAGGAAAGACCAGCTCGGAGCTTTAACAAGCACCAGAGCCATAGACAGATAGTCTACATTTCAAAATGTCCATATACTTACGCAGGAAAGACCAGCTCAGACCTTTAACAAGCACCAGAGCCATAGACTCATGGTCTACATTTCAAAATGTCCCTAACTAAGATCGCGTTCGGATCCGTTCAGAGAAGGATCGAGATGCCGAGCGCGGGTAAACGGCGGGACTAACTACCACCACCTTGACAACCGCAGCCTATGCCCGAACATATCAGGAAGGCGCGTGCATGGATTAACGAGATTCCCACTGTCCTTATCTAAAATTTTACGTAATACGGCCGCGACGGAACCGAACAGGCGCTCGGAGACCCGTACGTGAACCGTCCCCGATACTTACGCAGGAAAGACCAGCTCGGAGCTTTAACAAGCACCAGAGCCATAGACAGATAGTCTACATTTCAAAATGTCCATATACTTACGCAGGAAAGACCAGCTCAGACCTTTAACAAGCACCAGAGCCATAGACTCATGGTCTACATTTCAAAATGTCCCTAACTAAGATCGCGTTCGGATCCGTTCAGAGAAGGATCGAGATGCCGAGCGCGGGTAAACGGCGGGACTAACTACCACCACCTTGACAACCGCAGCCTATGCCCGAACATATCAGGAAGGCGCGTGCATGGATTAACGAGATTCCCACTGTCCTTATCTAAAATTTTACGCAATACTGCCGCGACGGAACCGAACAGGCGCTCGGAGACCCGTACGTGAACCGTCCCCGATACTTACGCAGGAAAGACCAGCTCGGAGCTTTAACAAGCACCAGAGCCATAGACAGATAGTCTACATTTCAAAATGTCCATATACTTACGCAGGAAAGACCAGCTCAGACCTTTAACAAGCACCAGAGCCATAGACTCATGGTCTACATTTCAAAATGTCCCTAACTAAGATCGCGTTCGGATCCGTTCAGAGAAGGATCGAGATGCCGAGCGCGGGTAAACGGCGGGACTAACTACCACCACCTTGACAACCGCAGCCTATGCCCGAACATATCAGGAAGGCGCGTGCATGGATTAACGAGATTCCCACTGTCCTTATCTAAAATTTTACGCAATACGGCCGCGACGGAACCGAACAGGCGCTCGGAGACCCGTACGTGAACCGTCCCCCGATACTTACGCAGGAAAGACCAGCTCGGAGCTTTAACAAGCACCAGAGCCATAGACAGATAGTCTACATTTCAAAATGTCCATATACTTACGCAGGAAAGACCAGCTCAGACCTTTAACAAGCACCAGAGCCATAGACTCATGGTCTACAATTCAAAATGTCCCTAACTAAGATCGCGTTCGGATCCGTTCAGAGAAGGATCGAGATGCCGAGCGCGGGTAAACGGCGGGACTAACTACCACCACCTTGACAACCGCAGCCTATGCCCGAACATATCAGGAAGGCGCGTGCATGGATTAACGAGATTCCCACTGTCCTTATCTAAAATTTTACGCAATACTGCCGCGACGGAACCGAACAGGCGCTCGGAGACCCGTACGTGAACCGTTCCCGATACTTACGCAGGAAAGACCAGCTCGGAGCTTTAACAAGCACCAGAGCCATAGACAGATAGTCTACATTTCAAAATGTCCATATACTTACGCAGGAAAGACCAGCTCAGACCTTTAACAAGCACCAGAGCCATAGACTCATGGTCTACATTTCAAAATGTCCCTAACTAAGATCGCGTTCGGATCCGTTCAGAGAAGGATCGAGATGCCGAGCGCGGGTAAACGGCGGGACTAACTACCACCACCTTGACAACCGCAGCCTATGCCCGAACATATCAGGAAGGCGCGTGCATGGATTAACGAGATTCCCACTGTCCTTATCTAAAATTTTACGTAATACGGCCGCGACGGAACCGAACAGGCGCTCGGAGACCCGTACGTGAACCGTCCCCGATACTTACGCAGGAAAGACCAGCTCGGAGCTTTAACAAGCACCAGAGCCATAGACAGATAGTCTACATTTCAAAATGTCCATATACTTACGCAGGAAAGACCAGCTCAGACCTTTAACAAGCACCTGAGCCATAGACTCATGGTCTACATTTCAAAATGTCCCTAACTAAGATCGCGTTCGGATCCGTTCAGAGAAGGATCGAGATGCCGAGCGCGGGTAAACGGCGGGACTAACTACCACCACCTTGACAACCGCAGCCTATGCCCGAACATATCAGGAAGGCGCGTGCATGGATTAACGAGATTCCCACTGTCCTTATCTAAAATTTTACGCAATACTGCCGCGACGGAACCGAACAGGCGCTCGGAGACCCGTACGTGAACCGTCCCCGATACTTACGCAGGAAAGACCAGCTCGGAGCTTTAACAAGCACCAGAGCCATAGACAGATAGTCTACATTTCAAAATGTCCATATACTTACGCAGGAAAGACCAGCTCAGCAGATCGCGTTCGGATCCGTTCAGAGAAGGATCGAGATGCCGAGCGCGGGTAAACGGCGGGACTAACTACCACCACCTTGACAACCGCAGCCTATGCCCGAACATATCAGGAAGGCGCGTGCATGGATTAACGAGATTCCCACTGTCCTTATCTAAAATTTTACGCAATACTGCCGCGACGGAACCGAACAGGCGCTCGGAGACCCGTACGTGAACCGTCCCCGATACTTACGCAGGAAAGACCAGCTCGGAGTTTTAACAAGCACCAGAGCCATAGACAGATAGTCTACATTTCAAAATGTCCATATACTTACGCAGGAAAGACCAGCTCAGCAGATCGCGTTCGCATCCGTTCAGAGAAGGATCGAGATGCCGAGCGCGGGTAAACGGCGGGACTAACTACCACCGCCTTGACAACCGCAGCCTATGCCCGAACATATCAGGAAGGCGCGTGCATGGATTAACGAGATTCCTACTGCCCCCCTAACTTCTCTCCGCTTGGGGAGTAGGACTTGCTAGGACTACTGTTTCAGCGATAGTCCTAATCATAGAGAAAGACAAATAATGCTCATCTTGTAGTGTGGAAAATTGGCAAACTCATAGTAGCAATGGTCCCAGGGTGCTTTGTCCATTCCACCACTCGGACACGGCCAGTTCCGTCAACTCTGCCAAGACTCCCTAACCTAAAACATTAAAAATCATAACTAGACTATTGATATTCCGATGGGAGGATGATTGGCATTAGGAATGATTGAACAATATGAAACACAATCACGAAGTTACTGCACCGTCCTACGGGGTCGCTATCTCAATAGACCTCATACCTTGCAAATCAAACATATAAGTCATCTAACTAATAAACTTCGAGCAGATAAGTCTAATATAAACAAATGTAGTATTCAACATATCCGAAAGTACTTAAGCAAAGGTAGAATCCTGGCCTGTTGGCGTTCGGTCATCAAGTGCAGAGGAACCGCAGGTTGATGTGGATAGCTTCGGACATGTGATTTCCAGATTGATCACGGTCGGCTCTACCAGTTCTGTCAGGGGAACTGGACACGGATAACCTAAAAAATACAAAAAATGTAAATACACCGCTGGTATCTTAATTGGAAGGTGACTAGCAACAAAATAAAATGAAATAAAAGTGGTTAAACAATATCAAAACATATCTACGGCGTCAAATTCACCCTGAAATAATACGAAATATTCATACAAAAGTACAATCTAGTGACACAGATGGTGTCCGACATAACCTCCAAGTGGTGCGAGGGGGTAAAACAAACAAGTCACAGGTCGACAAATCACATAAGATCGGTCTAATCCATAAGAAAACCTAAAAACACAACAATAACAAAATAAAATAAACAAAACGTTTAAACAGAACGAAGACATAACCTCCAATGCGTGTACGTCAATTCTAATGAATGAGAGACGAAAACAATATCCAACGACATAAAGTAGAGAAAGAAATCAGGCGGCGCGCGCCATCTAGCGAGAACCAAGACAATCAAAGAATAGGATTTTCAAATATAGAGAAGCGTAAAATTGTCAAGAATATCATTAAAAATCTTTGAAAATTGTATTATATTATATTCTATTCTATTCTAAATTAATGATATAAATAGAATATGATATATAAATATCCTTAGCTAAGCATCAGAATTCACCCACAGTCGAAACAAAGGAAGAGATATATTCACATCAAGGAAGGCTCTTCGAAACAATCTAACCTAAATTGCAATAACAACAATAAGTAACCTATGATAAATCACTAGATTAACAAACATATACATACATAAACGGCACTCTCACCTAGATTTCAAACTTACTCAAAAATGCTAATTATATAAGGCAATACAGGTCATCACGGATAATCCTCAAAGGAAGTGCACATCCGAGAGGATGTCAAGGGGCAAGTCAGTAACTGTGTATAACCGCAGCAACTCGGAATAAGCGAAAGATTGTTGCATGGAATATATAAACATCTTCAAACTAACATCCGGTCAAATCTCTCAATGTCATTTAGTTGCTCACTAAAAGCAACAATATCATTCAATTACCTTAAAGGTAACCATACGAAGTAACTAATTGGTACCCTATAGTCAATAAATAGACACTTACTGTATAAACTACCCTAATGAAAAGAAATACATGGGTTGACTGTCATGCATGGCCTTCCTACGGAGACAGTCATCGTACCAATGCATCCAAGTGGGGTGTTGGTCCAACAGTAAGGACATGATCATTAAACTAAAAATTCACAATATAGAATTAGTAGGTAGTGAATCGGATCGACAATTATAAATAATAAACGCATATATAGCTGGAGACCACCAAATCCAGTCGCAACAATAAATGACAGTCTATCATAACTCGTCGCACAATTATGTTCCATAGTAATCTCCAAACGATGACACGGCACTAATAGTCGGTCCGAAACGATAAATTAAAGCAACTTTCATCTCATTTTCAATTGATCACATCAAATTCTAAGAACAAATAACATAACCTCATAAATACAGCTGACATGTACCGGTTCGATATACAGAAATCCTAATCTTTGCAAATCCGATCATAACAATTAGGAAATAATTAATGAAATGAATGAGAAATTAGAAAGATACGATATCGATACAATAAAATGGATATTGTTCAATACTCTCATTAAGAAGAGACTGCATGCACGAAGATTCAGAGAAAGGTATTGTCAAAAGTATTGCGATCTATAAAATATCGTCGTAACTCTGTCGTATATCACAAAACCTCTCAAAATTAAAACTTATGCCTGTTATTTTACTACTTAAGCTAAAATAATAAAATTCTCTTTTTCAGCTGTCTTGGTGGTCCTGAAAAGGACCGATATTTGATGATAAAATAGGTTACATTCGTTTTATTTAGTTTTGCTATCTGTCTTTTTAGGTAACAATACAGCTTGGATATTTGGCAGAACGCCGCCCTGGGCTATAGTAACTCCGGATAGGAGTTTGTTCAATTCTTCGTCGTTTCTGATGGCCAATTGCAAATGCCTAGGGATAATCCTGGTTTTCTTGTTATCTCTAGCGGCGTTACCCGCCAATTCGAGAACCTCGGCTGCCAGATATTCCATTACGGCAGCTAAGTAGACGGGAGCACCGGCCCCTACGCGTTCGGCATAATTCCCTTTCCTTAAAAGTCTGTGAATACGACCGACAGGGAATTGTAATCCCGCTCGGTTAGAACGAGACTTCGCCTTTCCCTTCACTTTTCCGCCTTTACCACGTCCGGACATTTTACTATCGATTGCTTCTAGAACTCGCTCGCCTTAGAGTTGAAATCTGTACTAAAACTGTCAACATACTAGCAACGAATTTTGTTCGTAAGCCGAACGCATGATCTCGTACGCGACCAATGAAAGGCTAACTCAGATAATAGGCGGGGCTTAGGAGTGTATTTAAGGAGCCTATAAATTCTAAGGATTCCTGAAATTTGTTTTAGTCTAGTACTTTTCGTGGTTCCTTTAATATCGTAATATTTATTTCGAAATGCCTCCGAAAACAAGCGGTAAGGCGGCCAAAAAGGCCGGTAAGGCTCAGAAAAATATCTCCAAAAGTGACAAGAAAAAGAAACGCAAGAGGAAGGAAAGCTACGCGATCTACATTTACAAAGTTTTAAAGCAAGTTCATCCCGATACGGGTATCTCCAGCAAGGCCATGTCGATCATGAATTCTTTCGTGAACGATATATTCGAAAGGATAGCCGCCGAAGCGTCCCGTCTCGCTCATTACAATAAAAGATCTACTATCACAAGCAGAGAAATCCAAACTGCCGTGCGATTATTGCTGCCCGGTGAATTGGCTAAGCACGCCGTTAGTGAAGGTACCAAAGCCGTCACTAAATATACCAGTTCTAAGTAAACCATAAGCCTTGAATATCATAAAGGAGAAAACGGTTCTTTTCAGAGCCACAATTTAGATAAATAAAAAAAGAAATAATCTTAAAAAAATTAATTTTATATATTATACAGCTGTAGTATCCAATATTGAAATACAAATTTTGTTATCAACAGTATATTATTATTCTTTGGTTATTAGTGATTACATTATTTTTTCTTTAGTTTTTAAAAACAATGCGTATAAGTACACCGACTGTTATTAATTACTAACATGTAGTCGAATATAACTCTGAGATAAAAATCCATAACTCTTTTAGTGGTTTATATAAATATCGATAAAAGAATATTAATTGAATTATCTTCTTTTTCTTTGATTAAATTTAGGTGGTTCTGAAAAGAACCGTTTTTTTTTTGTTGCAAAATACGACTATAAGTAGAGTATTATAAATGATAGAAAATAAAGTTTAGGCACGTTCGCCTCTGATACGTCTGGCTAGCTGAATATCCTTGGGCATGATGGTTACTCGCTTTGCATGTATCGCACATAAATTAGTATCCTCAAAAAGGCCAACTAAATAAGCTTCGCTGGCCTCTTGTAAAGCCATTACCGCCGAACTTTGAAAACGTAAATCGGTCTTGAAATCTTGAGCGATTTCGCGAACCAATCGTTGAAAAGGTAATTTCCTAATCAATAATTCGGTGCTCTTTTGATAACGACGAATCTCCCGCAAAGCGACCGTCCCAGGTCGGTAGCGATGTGGTTTCTTAACGCCACCGGTAGCTGGAGCGCTTTTCCTGGCCGCTTTGGTAGCCAATTGTTTCCTAGGAGCTTTACCTCCTGTTGATTTTCGCGCAGTTTGCTTGGTACGAGCCATATTTTTAAAATAGAGGTAATGAGAAAAATTAACAAACGCAAACGACGGCGACCCCTTTCGGACTGATTCGGTCATAAAATCAGAGAGTCCTTTTTATAACATGTTATCTAATCTGATTGGTCCGTTTTGTGCCAGTGGGCGGAACTCAATCCTAAGTCTACAAAACCGGGCTGATTGAATGTAATCGACAACAGTTGTCCGTAGCACTCGTGTTGTGAGCGCGCTACTTATTCGAGATCATTTATTTTTTTTGTATTAGGTTCGATAAAAGATGACCGGCAGAGGTAAAGGTGGTAAAGGTTTGGGAAAAGGAGGAGCCAAGCGGCATCGTAAAGTGCTTCGTGATAATATCCAAGGTATTACGAAGCCCGCCATTAGAAGATTGGCTAGACGAGGCGGCGTAAAACGTATATCTGGTCTGATTTACGAAGAGACCAGAGGTGTTTTAAAAGTGTTTTTGGAAAACGTCATCAGAGATGCCGTTACATATACCGAACACGCCAAAAGAAAAACCGTTACCGCAATGGATGTAGTATACGCCTTGAAACGTCAAGGACGTACATTATACGGGTTTGGAGGTTAAGTCACATTTTATTCGCGAACTAACGTGAAATGTGACCCTCAAAATTAATTTTAGAAAAATTAAACAACGGTTCTTTTCAGAACCACAAATTTATCGATATTTAAAAAACGGAAGCTCTATTAGGATTTAAGGATAATCTTTCAATCATTACAATCATCATAATTTTATTTAAAATAATAATTTAAGTATAACTGGCCCTAATTATTTGAGGGTTTGGATTCCAAAACTCTATACTTAATAAATAGACCGCCCCTTAAATTCATCGTTAATTACATAGATTATATACAAGGCGCGATGTTATAATACGGTTCGATTTTACTAAAGGAGAACCGCTAGAAATAAATCCTTCATATTATTTCGACTTAATTGTTGTTTAATAAAACGATAATTATTGGTATTGGAATGTCTCTTAATTTATCTTACACACCCAAAAAACAATCTTTAAAGTACTTAAACTGTTTATTAGAATATTTTAAATAATTAGTAAGTGCAAGTCATAATATGAGTTTTAATTTTAAGTTCTTTTTTTGTTTTATTATTTTGGTGGTCCTGAAAAGGACCGATAGTTAAAAGGTTTTTGTACGACACAAAAACCCTAAGGCTCATGTAACTTATTTGGTTTTACTATCTGTTTTTTTCGGTAACAATACGGCCTGGATGTTTGGTAGAACGCCGCCCTGGGCTATAGTAACACCGGAGAGGAGTTTGTTCAGTTCTTCGTCATTTCTGATGGCCAATTGTAAATGCCTAGGGATAATCCTTGTTTTCTTGTTGTCTCTAGCGGCGTTACCTGCCAACTCGAGAACTTCGGCCGCCAAATATTCCATTACGGCAGCTAAGTAGACGGGAGCACCGGCCCCTACGCGTTCGGCATAATTTCCTTTCCTTAAAAGCCGGTGAATACGGCCAACAGGAAATTGTAATCCCGCTCGGTTGGAACGAGATTTCGCCTTTCCCTTCACTTTTCCACCCTTACCACGTCCAGACATTGTATTGCTAACTTTTTTAAACTAAAAATAACCGAAAAACTAATGGCGACAACGCTCACGTCCTTTCGACAACGAATGAACAACTGGCAGTGAACTGTCCAGCGAATAGCTTTTATTCGGCAACTTCTCAAAACACTAGTACGTTTCCTACTCGACCAATCAGAGCTTTCTACGACATAACGCCAAGAATGGGCGGAGCTTAGAAGTGTAGCGTCATTTATCAAATAATTAAACGACTATAGGTATATTTCGGTTTAGTCTTTTATCTTTTGCTGTATGGGTAGGTCGCGAATCTCATTCGTTTAAAATGCCACCGAAGACAAGCGGTAAAGCGGCAAAAAAGGCTGGAAAAGCCCAGAAAAACATTTCTAAGAGCGATAAGAAAAAGAAGCGTAGGAGGAAGGAAAGCTACGCGATTTACATATACAAAGTTTTAAAGCAGGTTCATCCCGATACGGGTATTTCCAGCAAGGCCATGTCGATTATGAATTCTTTCGTGAACGATATATTCGAAAGGATAGCCGCCGAAGCGTCGCGCCTCGCCCATTACAATAAAAGATCGACCATCACGAGCAGAGAAATCCAAACCGCCGTTAGGTTATTGTTACCCGGTGAATTGGCTAAGCATGCCGTTAGCGAAGGTACCAAAGCTGTCACTAAATATACCAGTTCTAAGTAAACGAAATATATTATTTTGAAGGTGATCATAATAATATGAAGGGTGGAAAACGGCTCTTTTCAGAGCCCCAAAATGTTTAAAGAAGAAAAAAAGAAATAAACTATTGTTAAGAAGATAGGATATATACGAAGTCAAATAAATTAAAATATAGTAATCGTTCATAAAAATGTTAAAATATCCAGAAAAAAATATTTTATTTTATATATTCATTCCTTTACGGTAACATAATAACAGTATATGTGATACCCCTTTCTTATCGTGATATAAACTTCAAGTCAATCCAGCAGGTGTTCACACCTTATTACTAAGGATTCCTCAATATTCACAATATATTTGTGAGCATAATATTCTAAATTCAATTCACAAATATTATAACTAAAGCGTCATATAAACGGAAAAAATATCAATGTCTCTTTTTTCTAATAGAAGTTGGTGGTTCTGAGAAGAACCTTTTTTTTTCATATAAATACAAAAAACGACCTTAATATAGGACAGCCGTAGCATTTATGCACGTTCGCCTCTAATGCGTCTGGCTAATTGAATGTCCTTAGGCATGATAGTTACTCGTTTAGCATGGATCGCACACAAATTGGTGTCTTCAAAGAGACCAACCAAATAGGCCTCGCTAGCTTCTTGCAAAGCCATCACTGCCGAACTTTGGAAACGTAAATCGGTCTTGAAATCCTGAGCGATTTCGCGAACCAATCGTTGGAAAGGCAATTTCCTAATCAATAATTCGGTACTCTTCTGATAGCGTCGGATTTCTCTTAGAGCGACCGTACCGGGTCTGTAACGATGCGGTTTTTTAACACCACCGGTAGCGGGAGCGCTTTTCCTGGCTGCTTTAGTAGCCAATTGTTTTCTGGGAGCCTTACCTCCGGTTGATTTTCGAGCAGTTTGCTTGGTACGAGCCATCGTCTAAACGGGTCTGACTTCAAACGTGTAGGAAGAATTACAAGCGCAAGCACCAACGAACTTTTGGAAACTGATCGAAGGTGTCAAAGAAATCTCCCTTTTTAATAATGTGTGAAGATATTCTGATTGGTCCGGCTAGCATCTGTGGGCGGGACCCGATTCGAACTCAACAAAACCCATGGTAGGATTTGAAATTGAAATAGTTACCCGTAGTATTCGAGGTGTACGCTGCACAATTCGATTATAAATTTGCTTTCTTTTAATACTAAATTGAATAAATCATGACGGGCAGAGGTAAAGGTGGTAAAGGTTTGGGAAAAGGAGGCGCTAAGCGGCATCGTAAAGTGCTTCGTGATAATATCCAAGGTATTACGAAACCCGCCATCAGAAGATTGGCTAGGCGGGGTGGAGTTAAACGTATATCCGGTCTAATTTATGAAGAAACCAGAGGTGTATTAAAAGTATTTTTGGAAAACGTTATCAGAGACGCCGTCACTTATACCGAACACGCCAAAAGGAAAACCGTTACTGCCATGGATGTAGTATACGCCCTCAAACGCCAAGGACGAACCCTATACGGATTTGGCGGTTAAATAAAGTATTATATATGCTGACCAATTAAAACAGAACAACGTATCTATTCAACTAAAGAAAACAACGGTTCTTTTCAGAGCCACAAATTTACTAGCATAAAAAAAGAAATTTATTATTCGAAAATGGACTAAGATGACGTTAAATTTTATTAAATATCTGCTCCTTTCATCTAAGATTTACTTGTAAAGTAACAAATATACTGCATTATAATAGACGATCGTAATATAAAAAGATAGATAAAGTTTAAAATAAGATTTCATAATAAATGTTAGGTTAATGACAAGAATGTAAATGATGGTGAACAATCGAATACCGAATCTTCGTTGAAGCTTTAATATAGTTTTCCTTTAGAGAGAAAATACTCCGAGATAAACTTCGCGTCGATGAGCTTGGAGAATCCTTAAGATTTCAAAGAAGGTACGGTAGTTCTACGCACGTATGTATGGAGATCGCGTTCCATGTATTTATTGACTTTAGATAACTATTTATGAAAACAGATTTCAACTAAAGAAGCAAAATATACTATAATATATATGAGCATTGTATCGATACAGAAGGGTTTGACACGATATTCTTATAGACGTCTCGATATCGTTGCTCACCCGATACGTTCGATTGTAACCCAGAGTTCGGATGGTGTTAAGAAACCGTTAAATAAGAAGTATATTAGTATAGGATCGGTTAATTTTCATGTCATTGTTTTCTTACAGTTAATTCGACAACGGTACGTTTCGATATAGATTCGTTTTGGACAACGAACAATCTGTACCGCATCAATTAGGAATAATATGTCTCGTTTCTCCAATAATAGCATTAGATCTGTACGGAATTGCATTTATATCAAAAGACGATATATCGGGGGACGTAGATTTGAAAAGATATATTTTCATAGTTATAACCGAAAGTCTATAACTCGAATGTAAATTGGTAGTTTCGACGGAATCGAGAGCAACGCTTGATTTTGTGCTTCCTTCTAAGACGATAGTCAACGTAAAATTTATTGGTAAAGTTTGCTACTTCTACTACGTTTTATCTTTTAACGCCTCGAACATAAATCGTATGATATTCTAAAGGATTTATGTATTTAATATGAGAAATAAGTAAACGGTTCCAAGCTCGATGAACGTTTCGACGAAGCCGGAATATGGAACGTCGTTCGCGCTCGACCGTTCAGTCCTCCGTTCGGCTCATATCATATAGGGTACGCATTAAATGAGAGCGACCGCCAGACAGTTAAAATACGCGAACGAGAAGCATACGCACGTACGTAACTTTGTCAAACGAATCGTGATTAGAACGTTCTTATAAGAAAATTAAGAAATTATATCAGAATGTCGGACGTCGATATTAGCGGACAAGCGGTTTCTCCTTCGTCGAATCAAGGGAGTGGAGGAAATTCCGCCGCCGTTGTTAACGCATCGTCAACAGGCACACCGGCCGGGTCGAATTCATCTTCGGTGTCGGCTACGGGAGCCGCATCAGCTACAGCCGGTAGCGCAGGTTCGTCTGCAGGAGGGAAGAAAGAAAAATCCACTTCGAGCAAGGCGAAGAGTTCTAAATCGAAAGTTAGTCATCCTCCGATCGCTGATATGGTAACGAGTGCAATTAAAGGATTGAAAGAGAAAGGCGGAACTTCCTTCAGAGCTATTAAAAAATACATAGCGGCCAATTACAAAGTGGATGCTGACAAATTATCGCCCTTTATAAAGAAATATATAAAGACGTGGATCGCTTCGGGTGTTTTGGTACAAACGAAGGGCAAAGGAGCTTCCGGATCATTTAAATTAGCGGCTTCGGCACGTAAAGCAGGAGGTACGACAGCCGCAGGTACGAAGAAAAGAAAAACGGCCACTGCCAAAACCGGACAGAAAAATAAACGAAAACCAGTAGGAGGTGCCGCGACAGCTACGACAGCCGGTGGTAAAAAAGCGTCTGCCAAAAAAACCTCAGAGAAAACGGAAAAAAAGACGACCGCCGCCTCCGCCTCAACTAAGAAAACCACAGCTAAAAGTAAGAAAGGTGAATCTGCAACTTTGGCCGAGAAAAAAGCTTCTGCCAAAAAAGCCGTCGAAAAGAAAACAGGAAAGAAATCTACCGCCGCCACGACTACGTCCGCTTCCAATGCCGCCGCTAATAGTTCATCTTCGAAAGCAGCAAAAAGCAACACGGCCGCAAGATCCCCGAAATCGCCTTCCAAAGCGAAAAAATCTAATAAAGCCGGACCTACGAAAAAGCCCAAGGCGCCTAAACCGAAAAGTGCTAAGACGACGACCTCAACTGTTCGTGTTGCCGCTGGTGAAGGTGCGAAAACTAAAAAACCAGTATCACCAAAGAAAAAGAAATAAAACTATTTCTACTACGTATGACGATATATTAAACAGGCGACACATTTCATCGTCAGATCAAGAAGACACGGAGTTGAAAATTACAAATATCCCGACACTCCTGGACGTGCTACGACTTCCCTAAAAAATACGTTCGTCCAAGACCGTATTTTTTTAATAGAAAAAAAAACGGTTCTTTTCAGAACCACAATATAACTTTATAAAAGAAAGAATATTTATATAATTTATTTATTATCTTATTATTACTTAAATGATTATTTTCTAGATAGAGCCGTAACTAATTAGGGAACCGATCGATCGATACTCTAAAACAGTAATAAAGGAATATTCAGTACAGATCAGATTATTTATAAATTTTCTAGTTAATATTTATTCTTTAATAAGAACGCGTATTCTAACTTCTTTTTTATACGATTTTGTTGGCCCTGAAAAGGACCGATATTAAAGGGCGTATGCAAAACTTTAAACGGTTTGCGTTATCTATTTGGTTTTGCTGTCTGTCTTTTTAGGCAATAATACTGCTTGAATGTTAGGCAAGACGCCGCCCTGGGCAATAGTAACGCCAGATAACAGTTTATTCAATTCCTCGTCGTTTCTGATGGCCAATTGTAAATGCCTAGGGATAATCCTTGTTTTCTTGTTGTCTCTAGCGGCGTTACCCGCCAACTCGAGAACTTCGGCCGCCAGATATTCCATTACGGCAGCTAAGTAAACGGGAGCACCGGCCCCTACGCGTTCGGCATAATTTCCTTTCCTTAGAAGTCGGTGAATACGACCGACAGGAAATTGTAATCCCGCACGATTGGAACGAGACTTCGCCTTTCCCTTCACTTTTCCGCCTTTACCACGTCCGGACATGTTAATCTCGATCGTTGTTAGATACTGCTCACCTTTAAATCAAAAACGGTACTGGAAATTTCTTACAGATCGGCCTGGAATTTTGTCCGCGAGCCAAACTCGTTATATCATACGCGACCAATCAGACTCTAACTCGGGCTATGGGCGGGGCTTAGAAGTGTTCCTTCGAATGTTATAAGTTCTAGAATTAAAGGCATTTTTTTAGTTAAGTACTCTTTGAGGTACGTGAGACGTCGGGATTTTTATTTCGAAATGCCACCGAAGACAAGCGGTAAGGCGGCCAAGAAAGCCGGAAAAGCCCAGAAAAATATCTCTAAGAGCGACAAGAAAAAGAAGCGCAGGAGGAAGGAAAGCTATGCGATTTACATATACAAAGTTTTAAAGCAGGTTCATCCCGATACGGGTATCTCCAGCAAGGCCATGTCGATCATGAATTCTTTCGTGAACGATATATTCGAAAGGATAGCCGCCGAAGCGTCGCGTCTCGCCCATTACAATAAGAGATCAACGATCACGAGCAGAGAAATCCAAACCGCCGTTAGGTTATTGTTACCCGGTGAGTTGGCTAAGCACGCCGTTAGCGAAGGTACCAAAGCAGTCACCAAATATACCAGTTCTAAGTAAATTAATTCACATACCTATGTGTGTTTCAATATACTACTTACCTGCAAAATCGGTTCTTTTCAGAACCACAATTGGATATACATTTTAAAAAATGAAATGTTAAACAGTAGCTGACATTTTATAAAAACAGAATTTTCAGATATATATATATATATTGTAGTTATTGTATTGAATTATATTATATCATTATAATCTGTTATATAGTAAGTATATAGAATAAGTTTTGTAAAAATGGTACGGCCCGAGATTGTTATTTAAAAATAAGGTAAAGTATTTCTGGAGTGACTTCGAAAATATGTGTATTCATTTTTATTACGTTTATGACTATATGATAATTAATTTATTTTTCCTAACTGTGGCTAATTGTGGATTGTGGCTAATTTCTACACGATAAGTATTAATCACGGGAACGTCTCGAAATGAACAAATAGGAACTGTAATTAATCAAGAATTTAGAATGGAACTATCGTCCTAATATAATGAGGATCGTCAAAGAGAAGATACTTTTTTTTTCGTTTACTAGGTTGACCTTGCTTGGGGACAGTGGAACTCAGTGGAAAATCGCTGATGGTGGGTGAGGAGGATAGGCCTGTGGTCAGAATCGATATCTTGGAGTACTTGCAGGTCAGAGGCTTGATTCGAATTTTGATAGATAAAAAAGTCAATTATTGTCGGTCGATTGGAGGAGTAGTGAGTTGGTTCGCTTGGAGCAATAAGCCCAAGTTCCAACTCATCTATTATCCCGGCCGATAGTAATTCTTCCAATAGCTGTGTGGTTGATGGCGTTGAAAATGGCCTGAAAATCTCCTTGGTCATCTGAATATGTTCCGAAGAGTATTTCGCCAATGGAGATCGGGTTCGTGTTCTAGTGGAATCCAGACCAGCCAGACGACTGTTATCTTGAGTTCCCCGTACATGAGTGGGGGGAGGAATTGGTCTTTTGGGTTTGGTTGTTTTTGGAGTAGGTCGGCACTTGCATCCCGAGTAATTTGCGGTGTATGGTTCTCAACAGTTGGTGCATTTCGGCGGGGAATTTCTGTCTTTGGGACTTGACGTAGGCCGGAGTGGCTTTACAGTTGGCCGATGAATGACCGTAGAATTGGCAGTTAAAACGTTGAACGCGCCTGCCGTTGCCGCGCTGGGCTTGGACTTTTACCACCTGATTCATTAGGCGGTCGACCGCGAAGATACGGCGTTCCTCTCGAGGAACCGACCAACATGGATTGGATTGAAACCGAGCTTCATGAGCGCGGTTCGGACTTCGAGTTACCATTACGTCGAGAGAGAAATATAATATATTAGCTGACCCCGCAGACACTCCGTACCCTGTACTCAATGGATAAATAAAGGATTCATTCTATCAAATTCTTCGTTCAAATCACTTTCGAATCATCCTTAGGAACATTCTGATATCGGAAAACCTTATCCGTAGTCGATAAACGATATCTAACGGATGAATTATAGAAAATGGCCAATAAGCGGCAAATATCCGATCGTAAGGGTGCACCATCGTTTCGGCGAATCATTCTTTTGGAATCTTACGTTCTACAAGCAAAACATTTATTCATAGGTATATACCGATAATAACGAACGGGCCGACGTAACAACCTAAAATGTCCTGAAATACGTGAGAACAGTTTTACTCCGATCGCCGTATCGATATGTGACAGTATCCATCCTATGAAGGATCTTTACATTCTACTAGCATAATTTTATGGATCGGAATTTTCCGACTTTTAAAGAACGTGATCGGCAGTCTAGAAACGGCCTGAGGACGTATTAACACGAGAGGTTAAAATTATTGCTTTAGAAGTTCACGTTGTCTAAAGCTAAAGTTTATTCATCGGAACATTCCGATAATAACGAGAACGGGCAGACGTAAAAACGAAAAATTTGCGCAACGTCCGTATAAACGATCTGTTCTAAAACACCCATACATTTCCGATAGCTGGCGAGAGACCCGCGCTTAAATCGTGTGCGCTTCTACGTGGGGCGATACGAGAGACGGATACGACGGGTCGGGTCGACCGGCGCTGTGACACTTTTACCGAGTGGCTTTTGATCAGCGAAGGTGGTATTACATATTATATGTTAATATATAAGATCCGAACCGTATTTTTTTATTTATCTAAATAAAAAGCGTATTTCGTCGTGTTATTATATATTCGTAACGCTCTCGCGATTTTGTATCGTCGTTTCGTTGTTCTTCCTGGTCGGTTTTTTTCGATATATCGGGAAGCGTACGACGACGACGACGGTATCACTGCGAGATCGCGAATTCGGCGGGAACATTCGGCTTCGTTAGAAGAAGATGATCCACGATTCATATGCGATTGGAATTATTATTTTTATGGACGTATCGGTTTTTCATCGGAACGTTCATAAAACAGCAACACATTTTGCGATAGCTCTCTGCTCTCCGAGCGAGAATAAAATAAAAAATCACGAAACGTTTCTCGTACGAGGTTTCCTTGTCGCTTTATATATTTCTATCTAGCGAAGGGTTCGGAGAGAATGTTTTTCGAGGTCTTATAAACGCCGAACGATATTTTGCGGCATCCAATTTTCGACGTAGTCGACGATCGTCGTCGATAATCGAGATAATTGGGTGCCTAGTCGATCGGTTGTGTATAAAAAAAACAAAAGATGTGTCTAAGATGATGATATCGTTTTGTTTTATTAGACAACTAATATTAAAATGTAAGAGCGTGGCGCCTCGGACCGGTTTTTCCGTCGTCTAGGCGCGCTATCATGCACCTCCTTTTTATTAGTCGTCGATATATATTATATATCGTCGTCTTACGCACACGTTTCTTTATAAGTCAAACTTATAAAATAAACTGTGTCTGTATTTGTTTTATCTGCTTCGTGTCGATAAAATAATAAGAACAGTTCCCTGGTTGATCCTGCCAGTAGTCATATGCTTGTCTCAAAGATTAAGCCATGCATGTCTCAGTACATACCGAATTAAGGTGAAACCGCGAAAGGCTCATTAAATCAGTTATGGTTCCTTAGATCGTACCCACAATTACTTGGATAACTGTGGTAATTCTAGAGCTAATACATGCAAACAGAGCTCCGACCAGAGATGGAAGGAGTGCTTTTATTAGATCAAAACCAATCGGTTTCGGGTTCGCGCTCGTCATCGTACAACTTGGTGACTCTGAATAACTTTAAGCTGATCGCACGGTCTCGCACCGGCGACACATCTTTCAAATGTCTGCCTTATCAACTGTCGATGGTAGGTTCTGCGCCTACCATGGTCGTAACGGGTAACGGGGAATCAGGGTTCGATTCCGGAGAGGGAGCCTGAGAAACGGCTACCACATCCAAGGAAGGCAGCAGGCGCGCAAATTACCCACTCCCGGCACGGGGAGGTAGTGACGAAAAATAACGATACGGGACTCATCCGAGGCCCCGTAATCGGAATGAGTACACTCTAAACCCTTTAACGAGGATCAATTGGAGGGCCAGTCTGGTGCCAGCAGCCGCGGTAATTCCAGCTCCAATAGCGTATATTAAAGTTGTTGCGGTTAAAAAGCTCGTAGTCGAATTTGTGTCTCGCGCCGCCGGTTCATCGTTCGCGGTGTTAACTGGCGTGTTTTTCGCGAGACGTCCTGCCGGTGGGCTTAGTCGTGTCGCGTCGCCGTCGCGCGTGCGTTTCGGCGTGCGTGTTGTGCGCGTCGTGGTTACGACGGCCCAACTCAATCCTGCCGCGGTGCTCTTTACTGAGTGTCGAGGTGGGCCGGCACGTTTACTTTGAACAAATTAGAGTGCTCAAAGCAGGCTAAAATTTCGCCTGAATACTGTATGCATGGAATAATGGAATAGGACCTCGGTTCTATTTTGTTGGTTTTCGGAACCCCGAGGTAATGATTAATAGGAACGGATGGGGGCATTCGTATTGCGACGTTAGAGGTGAAATTCTTGGATCGTCGCAAGACGAACAGAAGCGAAAGCATTTGCCAAAAACGCTTTCATTGATCAAGAACGAAAGTTAGAGGTTCGAAGGCGATCAGATACCGCCCTAGTTCTAACCTTAAACGATGCCAGCTAGCGATCCGTCGACGTTCCCTAATATGACTCGACGGGCAGCTTCCGGGAAACCAAAGCTTTTGGGTTCCGGGGGAAGTATGGTTGCAAAGCTGAAACTTAAAGGAATTGACGGAAGGGCACCACCAGGAGTGGAGCCTGCGGCTTAATTTGACTCAACACGGGAAACCTCACCAGGCCCGGACACCGGAAGGATTGACAGATTGAGAGCTCTTTCTTGATTCGGTGGGTGGTGGTGCATGGCCGTTCTTAGTTGGTGGAGCGATTTGTCTGGTTAATTCCGATAACGAACGAGACTCTAGCCTGCTAACTAGGCGCTTTTTGACATCCTAAAGGCCCGCCGGCCGCGTTGCTTTCGGGTTTCGCGGTTCGTGCGCGGTTTTTACTGTCGGCGTACAAACTATTCTTCTTAGAGGGACAGGCGGCTTCTAGCCGCACGAGATTGAGCAATAACAGGTCTGTGATGCCCTTAGATGTTCTGGGCCGCACGCGCGCTACACTGAAGGAATCAGCGTGTCTTCCCTGGCCGAGCGGCCCGGGTAACCCGCTGAACCTCCTTCGTGCTAGGGATTGGGGCTTGCAATTGTTCCCCATGAACGAGGAATTCCCAGTAAGCGCGAGTCATAAGCTCGCGTTGATTACGTCCCTGCCCTTTGTACACACCGCCCGTCGCTACTACCGATTGAATGATTTAGTGAGGTCTTCGGATCGACACGCGATGGCGTTTCGGCGTCGTCGATGTGTAGGAAAAGATGACCAAACTTGATCATTTAGAGGAAGTAAAAGTCGTAACAAGGTTTCCGTAGGTGAACCTGCGGAAGGATCATTACAGTGTGTTGTTATGCCTATATATATATAATAGGTAAACGTACAAGTCTGTAAAAATCATTGTCGAACGTTAAAGAGCCATCTACGAAGTTCGGAAGTTCCGATCGAATTTCGACGTCGTCAACGTAGCTGTTTTCGGGTACCTATAATATATGGTTTTAAAAGATGTACGCCCGAAAGCGGAGATATATACGATGAAGATGTTGTTATATAGGACGACGAGTAATAATCGTCGGCCTACGACGGATTTCGTTATAAATGGACAAATCGAGCGCAAAATAAAACGATTTTGCCAATTATATTTCTAATCGACGTTTCGATCCTCATATCGACGAACATATACGATGATCGGTAATGTGATTAGTTTACGAAAATCTTATCACCCTTCGTTTGTTTCATTCCAAAAGGGTGAGATTTAGTTTACGAAAATATTGCCAAACTATGATCAGCGTATGCTCTTTTGTTGTCGTACGAGGTGAGACGACGAAAATTTACAACGAACGTCACCATTTCGAGTAGTCTGTCTCCGCTCCTCTCGTTGTGTGTAGTGGAGAAGACGAAAATAAACCGTAAGAGCGTTTTAAAGTCGACGGCGGCTGCGAAAGGGGCGCAAGCGCTGTCTATGACGTGAGCGCGCGTCGTCGTCGTCGTCGTCGTCTTATAATAGAAACGTTTCGATATGCGTTTAAAACCTAACTTAAAAAAAGATTACCCTAAACGGTGGATCACTTGGCTCGTGGGTCGATGAAGAACGCAGCTAATTGCGCGTCAACTTGTGAACTGCAGGACACATGAACATCGACATTTCGAACGCACATTGCGGTCCTGGGATCTCATACCCGGACCACTCCTGGCTGAGGGTCGTATCTCATTTCAAGACTGCTCGGATTTTCTTTGATCTTCGCGATCGACGAGAAATGTCTGAGCGTGCTGAGCGTATAAGCGCGATTCGATCGCGACGTTCTAAAACGTGACAGCGGACCCGTACGTGTGACCTAACTCTCTCGTACGGGTCGTACGAATATGAAAGGGATGAGACGTGTTTAAAACGGTCGTTCGCACGTTTTTGTGATAAACGTAGCGCGCACCATTAATACGATCGTCGTATCCGATAAAATTAGTTTTTAATCGACGTCGGATCGTAGGTGCGTTGTCTCTCGAATACGAGGGAGAAAACACCGTTTTTCGACGGCGCGTCTTTTCCATTCTAAACTTTTATATTTCGTATTGGCTCCTAATCTTCATTATTATGATGATTACGAGCGCCACGCATATTAAACTAGCGACCTCAGAGCAGGTGAGACTACCCGCTGAATTTAAGCATATTACTAAGCGGAGGAAAAGAAAC
>NW_027473195.1:0-25000 GCF_030347505.1 Rhynchophorus ferrugineus
CGTACGCTTCCCGATATATCGAAAAAAACCGACCAGGAAGAACAACGAAACGACGATACAAAATCGCGAGAGCGTTACGAATATATAATAACACGACGAAATACGCTTTTTATTTAGATAAATAAAAAAAATACGGTTCGGATCTTATATATTAACATATAATATGTAATACCACCTTCGCTGATCAAAAGCCACTCGGTAAAAGTGTCACAGCGCCGGTCGACCCGACCCGTCGTATCCGTCTCTCGTATCGCCCCCACGTAGAAGCGCACACGATTTAAGCGCGGGTCTCTCGCCAGCTATCGGAAATGTATGGGTGTTTTTAGAACAGATCGTTTATACGGACGTTGCGCAAATTTTTCGTTTTTACGTCTGCCCGTTCTCGTTATTATCGGAATGTTCCGATGAATAAACTTTAGCTTTAGACAACGTGAACTTCTAAAGCAATAATTTTTAACCTCTCGTGTTAATACGTCCTCAGGCCGTTTCTAGACTGCCGATCACGTTCTTTAAAAGTCGGAAAATTCCGATCCATAAAATTATGCTAGTAGAATGTAAAGATCCTTCATAGGATGGATACTGTCACATATCGATACGGCGATCGGAGTAAAACTGTTCTCACGTATTTCAGGACATTTTAGGTTGTTACGTCGGCCCGTTCGTTATTATCGGTATATACCTATGAATAAATGTTTTGCTTGTAGAACGTAAGATTCCAAAAGAATGATTCGCCGAAACGATGGTGCACCCTTTACGATCGGATATTTGCCGCTTATTGGCCATTTTCTATAATTCATCCGTTAGATATCGTTTTATCGACTACGGATAAGGTTTTCCGATATCAGAATGTTCCTAAGGATGATTCGAAAAGTGATTTGAACGAAGAATTTGATAGAATGAATCCTTTATTTATCCATTGAGTACAGGGTACGGAGTGTCTGCGGGGTCAGCTAATATATTATATTTCTCTCTCGACGTAATGGTAACTCGAAGTCCGAACCCGCGCTCATGAAGCTCGGTTTCAATCCAATCCATGTTGGTCGGTTCCTCGAGAGGAACGCCGTATCTTCGCGGTCGACCGCCTAATGAATCAGGTGGTAAAAGTCCAAGCCCAGCGCGGCAACGGCAGGCGCGTTCAACGTTTTAACTGCCAATTCTACGGTCATTCATCGGCCAACTGTAAAGCCACTCCGGCCTACGTCAAGTCCCAAAGACAGAAATTCCCGCCGAAATGCACCAACTGTTGAGAACCATACACCGCAAATTACTCGGGATGCAAGTGCCGACCTACTCCAAAAACAACCAAACCCAAAAGACCAATTCCTCCCCCCACTCATGTACGGGGAACTCAAGATAACAGTCGTCTGGCTGGTCTGGATTCCACTAGAACACGAACCCGATCTCCATTGGCGAAATACTCTTCGGAACATATTCAGATGACCAAGGAGATTTTCAGGCCATTTTCAACGCCATCAACCACACAGCTATTGGAAGAATTACTATCGGCCCGGGATAATAGATGAGTTGGAACTTGGGCTTATTGCTCCAAGCGAACCAACTCACTACTCCTCCAATCGACCGACAATAATTGACTTTTTTATCTATCAAAATTCGAATCAAGCCTCTGACCTGCAAGTACTCCAAGATATCGATTCTGACCACAGGCCTATCCTCCTCACCCACCATCAGCGATTTTCCACTGAGTTCCACTGTCCCCAAGCAAGGTCAACCTAGTAAACGAAAAAAAAAGTATCTTCTCTTTGACGATCCTCATTATATTAGGACGATAGTTCCATTCTAAATTCTTGATTAATTACAGTTCCTATTTGTTCATTTCGAGACGTTCCCGTGATTAATACTTATCGTGTAGAAATTAGCCACAATCCACAATTAGCCACAGTTAGGAAAAATAAATTAATTATCATATAGTCATAAACGTAATAAAAATGAATACACATATTTTCGAAGTCACTCCAGAAATACTTTACCTTATTTTTAAATAACAATCTCGGGCCGTACCATTTTTACAAAACTTATTCTATATACTTACTATATAACAGATTATAATGATATAATATAATTCAATACAATAACTACAATATATATATATATATCTGAAAATTCTGTTTTTATAAAATTGTCAGCTACTGTTTAACATTTCATTTTTTAAAATTTATATCCAATTGTGGTTCTGAAAAGAACCGATTTTGCAGGTAAGTAGTATATTGAAACACACATAGGTATGTGAATTAATTTACTTAGAACTGGTATATTTGGTGACTGCTTTGGTACCTTCGTTCGCTAACGGCGTGCTTAGCCAACTCACCGGGTAACAATAACCTAACGGCGGTTTGGATTTCTCTGCTCGTGATCGTTGATCTCTTATTGTAATGGGCGAGACGCGACGCTTCGGCGGCTATCCTTTCGAATATATCGTTCACGAAAGAATTCATGATCGACATGGCCTTGCTGGAGATACCCGTATCGGGATGAACCTGCTTTAAAACTTTGTATATGTAAATCGCATAGCTTTCCTTCCTCCTGCGCTTCTTTTTCTTGTCGCTCTTAGAGATATTTTTCTGGGCTTTTCCGGCTTTCTTGGCCGCCTTACCGCTTGTCTTCGGTGGCATTTCGAAATAAAAATCCCGACGTCTCACGTACCTCAAAGAGTACTTAACTAAAAAAATGCCTTTAATTCTAGAACTTATAACATTCGAAGGAACACTTCTAAGCCCCGCCCATAGCCCGAGTTAGAGTCTGATTGGTCGCGTATGATATAACGAGTTTGGCTCGCGGACAAAATTCCAGCCGATCTGTAAGAAATTTCCAGTACCGTTTTTGATTTAAAGGTGAGCAGTATCTAACAACGATCGAGATTAACATGTCCGGACGTGGTAAAGGCGGAAAAGTGAAGGGAAAGGCGAAGTCTCGTTCCAATCGTGCGGGATTACAATTTCCTGTCGGTCGTATTCACCGACTTCTAAGGAAAGGAAATTATGCCGAACGCGTAGGGGCCGGTGCTCCCGTTTACTTAGCTGCCGTAATGGAATATCTGGCGGCCGAAGTTCTCGAGTTGGCGGGTAACGCCGCTAGAGACAACAAGAAAACAAGGATTATCCCTAGGCATTTACAATTGGCCATCAGAAACGACGAGGAATTGAATAAACTGTTATCTGGCGTTACTATTGCCCAGGGCGGCGTCTTGCCTAACATTCAAGCAGTATTATTGCCTAAAAAGACAGACAGCAAAACCAAATAGATAACGCAAACCGTTTAAAGTTTTGCATACGCCCTTTAATATCGGTCCTTTTCAGGGCCAACAAAATCGTATAAAAAAGAAGTTAGAATACGCGTTCTTATTAAAGAATAAATATTAACTAGAAAATTTATAAATAATCTGATCTGTACTGAATATTCCTTTATTACTGTTTTAGAGTATCGATCGATCGGTTCCCTAATTAGTTACGGCTCTATCTAGAAAATAATCATTTAAGTAATAATAAGATAATAAATAAATTATATAAATATTCTTTCTTTTATAAAGTTATATTGTGGTTCTGAAAAGAACCGTTTTTTTTCTATTAAAAAAATACGGTCTTGGACGAACGTATTTTTTAGGGAAGTCGTAGCACGTCCAGGAGTGTCGGGATATTTGTAATTTTCAACTCCGTGTCTTCTTGATCTGACGATGAAATGTGTCGCCTGTTTAATATATCGTCATACGTAGTAGAAATAGTTTTATTTCTTTTTCTTTGGTGATACTGGTTTTTTAGTTTTCGCACCTTCACCAGCGGCAACACGAACAGTTGAGGTCGTCGTCTTAGCACTTTTCGGTTTAGGCGCCTTGGGCTTTTTCGTAGGTCCGGCTTTATTAGATTTTTTCGCTTTGGAAGGCGATTTCGGGGATCTTGCGGCGGCCGTGTTGCTTTTTGCTGCTTTCGAAGATGAACTATTAGCGGCGGCATTGGAAGCGGACGTAGTCGTGGCGGCGGTAGATTTCTTTCCTGTTTTCTTTTCGACGGCTTTTTTGGCAGAAGCTTTTTTCTCGGCCAAAGTTGCAGATTCACCTTTCTTACTTTTAGCTGTGGTTTTCTTAGTTGAGGCGGAGGCGGCGGTCGTCTTTTTTTCCGTTTTCTCTGAGGTTTTTTTGGCAGACGCTTTTTTACCACCGGCTGTCGTAGCTGTCGCGGCACCTCCTACTGGTTTTCGTTTATTTTTCTGTCCGGTTTTGGCAGTGGCCGTTTTTCTTTTCTTCGTACCTGCGGCTGTCGTACCTCCTGCTTTACGTGCCGAAGCCGCTAATTTAAATGATCCGGAAGCTCCTTTGCCCTTCGTTTGTACCAAAACACCCGAAGCGATCCACGTCTTTATATATTTCTTTATAAAGGGCGATAATTTGTCAGCATCCACTTTGTAATTGGCCGCTATGTATTTTTTAATAGCTCTGAAGGAAGTTCCGCCTTTCTCTTTCAATCCTTTAATTGCACTCGTTACCATATCAGCGATCGGAGGATGACTAACTTTCGATTTAGAACTCTTCGCCTTGCTCGAAGTGGATTTTTCTTTCTTCCCTCCTGCAGACGAACCTGCGCTACCGGCTGTAGCTGATGCGGCTCCCGTAGCCGACACCGAAGATGAATTCGACCCGGCCGGTGTGCCTGTTGACGATGCGTTAACAACGGCGGCGGAATTTCCTCCACTCCCTTGATTCGACGAAGGAGAAACCGCTTGTCCGCTAATATCGACGTCCGACATTCTGATATAATTTCTTAATTTTCTTATAAGAACGTTCTAATCACGATTCGTTTGACAAAGTTACGTACGTGCGTATGCTTCTCGTTCGCGTATTTTAACTGTCTGGCGGTCGCTCTCATTTAATGCGTACCCTATATGATATGAGCCGAACGGAGGACTGAACGGTCGAGCGCGAACGACGTTCCATATTCCGGCTTCGTCGAAACGTTCATCGAGCTTGGAACCGTTTACTTATTTCTCATATTAAATACATAAATCCTTTAGAATATCATACGATTTATGTTCGAGGCGTTAAAAGATAAAACGTAGTAGAAGTAGCAAACTTTACCAATAAATTTTACGTTGACTATCGTCTTAGAAGGAAGCACAAAATCAAGCGTTGCTCTCGATTCCGTCGAAACTACCAATTTACATTCGAGTTATAGACTTTCGGTTATAACTATGAAAATATATCTTTTCAAATCTACGTCCCCCGATATATCGTCTTTTGATATAAATGCAATTCCGTACAGATCTAATGCTATTATTGGAGAAACGAGACATATTATTCCTAATTGATGCGGTACAGATTGTTCGTTGTCCAAAACGAATCTATATCGAAACGTACCGTTGTCGAATTAACTGTAAGAAAACAATGACATGAAAATTAACCGATCCTATACTAATATACTTCTTATTTAACGGTTTCTTAACACCATCCGAACTCTGGGTTACAATCGAACGTATCGGGTGAGCAACGATATCGAGACGTCTATAAGAATATCGTGTCAAACCCTTCTGTATCGATACAATGCTCATATATATTATAGTATATTTTGCTTCTTTAGTTGAAATCTGTTTTCATAAATAGTTATCTAAAGTCAATAAATACATGGAACGCGATCTCCATACATACGTGCGTAGAACTACCGTACCTTCTTTGAAATCTTAAGGATTCTCCAAGCTCATCGACGCGAAGTTTATCTCGGAGTATTTTCTCTCTAAAGGAAAACTATATTAAAGCTTCAACGAAGATTCGGTATTCGATTGTTCACCATCATTTACATTCTTGTCATTAACCTAACATTTATTATGAAATCTTATTTTAAACTTTATCTATCTTTTTATATTACGATCGTCTATTATAATGCAGTATATTTGTTACTTTACAAGTAAATCTTAGATGAAAGGAGCAGATATTTAATAAAATTTAACGTCATCTTAGTCCATTTTCGAATAATAAATTTCTTTTTTTATGCTAGTAAATTTGTGGCTCTGAAAAGAACCGTTGTTTTCTTTAGTTGAATAGATACGTTGTTCTGTTTTAATTGGTCAGCATATATAATACTTTATTTAACCGCCAAATCCGTATAGGGTTCGTCCTTGGCGTTTGAGGGCGTATACTACATCCATGGCAGTAACGGTTTTCCTTTTGGCGTGTTCGGTATAAGTGACGGCGTCTCTGATAACGTTTTCCAAAAATACTTTTAATACACCTCTGGTTTCTTCATAAATTAGACCGGATATACGTTTAACTCCACCCCGCCTAGCCAATCTTCTGATGGCGGGTTTCGTAATACCTTGGATATTATCACGAAGCACTTTACGATGCCGCTTAGCGCCTCCTTTTCCCAAACCTTTACCACCTTTACCTCTGCCCGTCATGATTTATTCAATTTAGTATTAAAAGAAAGCAAATTTATAATCGAATTGTGCAGCGTACACCTCGAATACTACGGGTAACTATTTCAATTTCAAATCCTACCATGGGTTTTGTTGAGTTCGAATCGGGTCCCGCCCACAGATGCTAGCCGGACCAATCAGAATATCTTCACACATTATTAAAAAGGGAGATTTCTTTGACACCTTCGATCAGTTTCCAAAAGTTCGTTGGTGCTTGCGCTTGTAATTCTTCCTACACGTTTGAAGTCAGACCCGTTTAGACGATGGCTCGTACCAAGCAAACTGCTCGAAAATCAACCGGAGGTAAGGCTCCCAGAAAACAATTGGCTACTAAAGCAGCCAGGAAAAGCGCTCCCGCTACCGGTGGTGTTAAAAAACCGCATCGTTACAGACCCGGTACGGTCGCTCTAAGAGAAATCCGACGCTATCAGAAGAGTACCGAATTATTGATTAGGAAATTGCCTTTCCAACGATTGGTTCGCGAAATCGCTCAGGATTTCAAGACCGATTTACGTTTCCAAAGTTCGGCAGTGATGGCTTTGCAAGAAGCTAGCGAGGCCTATTTGGTTGGTCTCTTTGAAGACACCAATTTGTGTGCGATCCATGCTAAACGAGTAACTATCATGCCTAAGGACATTCAATTAGCCAGACGCATTAGAGGCGAACGTGCATAAATGCTACGGCTGTCCTATATTAAGGTCGTTTTTTGTATTTATATGAAAAAAAAAGGTTCTTCTCAGAACCACCAACTTCTATTAGAAAAAAGAGACATTGATATTTTTTCCGTTTATATGACGCTTTAGTTATAATATTTGTGAATTGAATTTAGAATATTATGCTCACAAATATATTGTGAATATTGAGGAATCCTTAGTAATAAGGTGTGAACACCTGCTGGATTGACTTGAAGTTTATATCACGATAAGAAAGGGGTATCACATATACTGTTATTATGTTACCGTAAAGGAATGAATATATAAAATAAAATATTTTTTTCTGGATATTTTAACATTTTTATGAACGATTACTATATTTTAATTTATTTGACTTCGTATATATCCTATCTTCTTAACAATAGTTTATTTCTTTTTTTCTTCTTTAAACATTTTGGGGCTCTGAAAAGAGCCGTTTTCCACCCTTCATATTATTATGATCACCTTCAAAATAATATATTTCGTTTACTTAGAACTGGTATATTTAGTGACAGCTTTGGTACCTTCGCTAACGGCATGCTTAGCCAATTCACCGGGTAACAATAACCTAACGGCGGTTTGGATTTCTCTGCTCGTGATGGTCGATCTTTTATTGTAATGGGCGAGGCGCGACGCTTCGGCGGCTATCCTTTCGAATATATCGTTCACGAAAGAATTCATAATCGACATGGCCTTGCTGGAAATACCCGTATCGGGATGAACCTGCTTTAAAACTTTGTATATGTAAATCGCGTAGCTTTCCTTCCTCCTACGCTTCTTTTTCTTATCGCTCTTAGAAATGTTTTTCTGGGCTTTTCCAGCCTTTTTTGCCGCTTTACCGCTTGTCTTCGGTGGCATTTTAAACGAATGAGATTCGCGACCTACCCATACAGCAAAAGATAAAAGACTAAACCGAAATATACCTATAGTCGTTTAATTATTTGATAAATGACGCTACACTTCTAAGCTCCGCCCATTCTTGGCGTTATGTCGTAGAAAGCTCTGATTGGTCGAGTAGGAAACGTACTAGTGTTTTGAGAAGTTGCCGAATAAAAGCTATTCGCTGGACAGTTCACTGCCAGTTGTTCATTCGTTGTCGAAAGGACGTGAGCGTTGTCGCCATTAGTTTTTCGGTTATTTTTAGTTTAAAAAAGTTAGCAATACAATGTCTGGACGTGGTAAGGGTGGAAAAGTGAAGGGAAAGGCGAAATCTCGTTCCAACCGAGCGGGATTACAATTTCCTGTTGGCCGTATTCACCGGCTTTTAAGGAAAGGAAATTATGCCGAACGCGTAGGGGCCGGTGCTCCCGTCTACTTAGCTGCCGTAATGGAATATTTGGCGGCCGAAGTTCTCGAGTTGGCAGGTAACGCCGCTAGAGACAACAAGAAAACAAGGATTATCCCTAGGCATTTACAATTGGCCATCAGAAATGACGAAGAACTGAACAAACTCCTCTCCGGTGTTACTATAGCCCAGGGCGGCGTTCTACCAAACATCCAGGCCGTATTGTTACCGAAAAAAACAGATAGTAAAACCAAATAAGTTACATGAGCCTTAGGGTTTTTGTGTCGTACAAAAACCTTTTAACTATCGGTCCTTTTCAGGACCACCAAAATAATAAAACAAAAAAAGAACTTAAAATTAAAACTCATATTATGACTTGCACTTACTAATTATTTAAAATATTCTAATAAACAGTTTAAGTACTTTAAAGATTGTTTTTTGGGTGTGTAAGATAAATTAAGAGACATTCCAATACCAATAATTATCGTTTTATTAAACAACAATTAAGTCGAAATAATATGAAGGATTTATTTCTAGCGGTTCTCCTTTAGTAAAATCGAACCGTATTATAACATCGCGCCTTGTATATAATCTATGTAATTAACGATGAATTTAAGGGGCGGTCTATTTATTAAGTATAGAGTTTTGGAATCCAAACCCTCAAATAATTAGGGCCAGTTATACTTAAATTATTATTTTAAATAAAATTATGATGATTGTAATGATTGAAAGATTATCCTTAAATCCTAATAGAGCTTCCGTTTTTTAAATATCGATAAATTTGTGGTTCTGAAAAGAACCGTTGTTTAATTTTTCTAAAATTAATTTTGAGGGTCACATTTCACGTTAGTTCGCGAATAAAATGTGACTTAACCTCCAAACCCGTATAATGTACGTCCTTGACGTTTCAAGGCGTATACTACATCCATTGCGGTAACGGTTTTTCTTTTGGCGTGTTCGGTATATGTAACGGCATCTCTGATGACGTTTTCCAAAAACACTTTTAAAACACCTCTGGTCTCTTCGTAAATCAGACCAGATATACGTTTTACGCCGCCTCGTCTAGCCAATCTTCTAATGGCGGGCTTCGTAATACCTTGGATATTATCACGAAGCACTTTACGATGCCGCTTGGCTCCTCCTTTTCCCAAACCTTTACCACCTTTACCTCTGCCGGTCATCTTTTATCGAACCTAATACAAAAAAAATAAATGATCTCGAATAAGTAGCGCGCTCACAACACGAGTGCTACGGACAACTGTTGTCGATTACATTCAATCAGCCCGGTTTTGTAGACTTAGGATTGAGTTCCGCCCACTGGCACAAAACGGACCAATCAGATTAGATAACATGTTATAAAAAGGACTCTCTGATTTTATGACCGAATCAGTCCGAAAGGGGTCGCCGTCGTTTGCGTTTGTTAATTTTTCTCATTACCTCTATTTTAAAAATATGGCTCGTACCAAGCAAACTGCGCGAAAATCAACAGGAGGTAAAGCTCCTAGGAAACAATTGGCTACCAAAGCGGCCAGGAAAAGCGCTCCAGCTACCGGTGGCGTTAAGAAACCACATCGCTACCGACCTGGGACGGTCGCTTTGCGGGAGATTCGTCGTTATCAAAAGAGCACCGAATTATTGATTAGGAAATTACCTTTTCAACGATTGGTTCGCGAAATCGCTCAAGATTTCAAGACCGATTTACGTTTTCAAAGTTCGGCGGTAATGGCTTTACAAGAGGCCAGCGAAGCTTATTTAGTTGGCCTTTTTGAGGATACTAATTTATGTGCGATACATGCAAAGCGAGTAACCATCATGCCCAAGGATATTCAGCTAGCCAGACGTATCAGAGGCGAACGTGCCTAAACTTTATTTTCTATCATTTATAATACTCTACTTATAGTCGTATTTTGCAACAAAAAAAAAACGGTTCTTTTCAGAACCACCTAAATTTAATCAAAGAAAAAGAAGATAATTCAATTAATATTCTTTTATCGATATTTATATAAACCACTAAAAGAGTTATGGATTTTTATCTCAGAGTTATATTCGACTACATGTTAGTAATTAATAACAGTCGGTGTACTTATACGCATTGTTTTTAAAAACTAAAGAAAAAATAATGTAATCACTAATAACCAAAGAATAATAATATACTGTTGATAACAAAATTTGTATTTCAATATTGGATACTACAGCTGTATAATATATAAAATTAATTTTTTTAAGATTATTTCTTTTTTTATTTATCTAAATTGTGGCTCTGAAAAGAACCGTTTTCTCCTTTATGATATTCAAGGCTTATGGTTTACTTAGAACTGGTATATTTAGTGACGGCTTTGGTACCTTCACTAACGGCGTGCTTAGCCAATTCACCGGGCAGCAATAATCGCACGGCAGTTTGGATTTCTCTGCTTGTGATAGTAGATCTTTTATTGTAATGAGCGAGACGGGACGCTTCGGCGGCTATCCTTTCGAATATATCGTTCACGAAAGAATTCATGATCGACATGGCCTTGCTGGAGATACCCGTATCGGGATGAACTTGCTTTAAAACTTTGTAAATGTAGATCGCGTAGCTTTCCTTCCTCTTGCGTTTCTTTTTCTTGTCACTTTTGGAGATATTTTTCTGAGCCTTACCGGCCTTTTTGGCCGCCTTACCGCTTGTTTTCGGAGGCATTTCGAAATAAATATTACGATATTAAAGGAACCACGAAAAGTACTAGACTAAAACAAATTTCAGGAATCCTTAGAATTTATAGGCTCCTTAAATACACTCCTAAGCCCCGCCTATTATCTGAGTTAGCCTTTCATTGGTCGCGTACGAGATCATGCGTTCGGCTTACGAACAAAATTCGTTGCTAGTATGTTGACAGTTTTAGTACAGATTTCAACTCTAAGGCGAGCGAGTTCTAGAAGCAATCGATAGTAAAATGTCCGGACGTGGTAAAGGCGGAAAAGTGAAGGGAAAGGCGAAGTCTCGTTCTAACCGAGCGGGATTACAATTCCCTGTCGGTCGTATTCACAGACTTTTAAGGAAAGGGAATTATGCCGAACGCGTAGGGGCCGGTGCTCCCGTCTACTTAGCTGCCGTAATGGAATATCTGGCAGCCGAGGTTCTCGAATTGGCGGGTAACGCCGCTAGAGATAACAAGAAAACCAGGATTATCCCTAGGCATTTGCAATTGGCCATCAGAAACGACGAAGAATTGAACAAACTCCTATCCGGAGTTACTATAGCCCAGGGCGGCGTTCTGCCAAATATCCAAGCTGTATTGTTACCTAAAAAGACAGATAGCAAAACTAAATAAAACGAATGTAACCTATTTTATCATCAAATATCGGTCCTTTTCAGGACCACCAAGACAGCTGAAAAAGAGAATTTTATTATTTTAGCTTAAGTAGTAAAATAACAGGCATAAGTTTTAATTTTGAGAGGTTTTGTGATATACGACAGAGTTACGACGATATTTTATAGATCGCAATACTTTTGACAATACCTTTCTCTGAATCTTCGTGCATGCAGTCTCTTCTTAATGAGAGTATTGAACAATATCCATTTTATTGTATCGATATCGTATCTTTCTAATTTCTCATTCATTTCATTAATTATTTCCTAATTGTTATGATCGGATTTGCAAAGATTAGGATTTCTGTATATCGAACCGGTACATGTCAGCTGTATTTATGAGGTTATGTTATTTGTTCTTAGAATTTGATGTGATCAATTGAAAATGAGATGAAAGTTGCTTTAATTTATCGTTTCGGACCGACTATTAGTGCCGTGTCATCGTTTGGAGATTACTATGGAACATAATTGTGCGACGAGTTATGATAGACTGTCATTTATTGTTGCGACTGGATTTGGTGGTCTCCAGCTATATATGCGTTTATTATTTATAATTGTCGATCCGATTCACTACCTACTAATTCTATATTGTGAATTTTTAGTTTAATGATCATGTCCTTACTGTTGGACCAACACCCCACTTGGATGCATTGGTACGATGACTGTCTCCGTAGGAAGGCCATGCATGACAGTCAACCCATGTATTTCTTTTCATTAGGGTAGTTTATACAGTAAGTGTCTATTTATTGACTATAGGGTACCAATTAGTTACTTCGTATGGTTACCTTTAAGGTAATTGAATGATATTGTTGCTTTTAGTGAGCAACTAAATGACATTGAGAGATTTGACCGGATGTTAGTTTGAAGATGTTTATATATTCCATGCAACAATCTTTCGCTTATTCCGAGTTGCTGCGGTTATACACAGTTACTGACTTGCCCCTTGACATCCTCTCGGATGTGCACTTCCTTTGAGGATTATCCGTGATGACCTGTATTGCCTTATATAATTAGCATTTTTGAGTAAGTTTGAAATCTAGGTGAGAGTGCCGTTTATGTATGTATATGTTTGTTAATCTAGTGATTTATCATAGGTTACTTATTGTTGTTATTGCAATTTAGGTTAGATTGTTTCGAAGAGCCTTCCTTGATGTGAATATATCTCTTCCTTTGTTTCGACTGTGGGTGAATTCTGATGCTTAGCTAAGGATATTTTATATCATATTCTATTTATATCATTAATTTAGAATAGAATAGAATATAATATAATACAATTTTCAAAGATTTTTAATGATATTCTTGACAATTTTACGCTTCTCTATATTTGAAAATCCTATTCTTTGATTGTCTTGGTTCTCGCTAGATGGCGCGCGCCGCCTGATTTCTTTCTCTACTTTATGTCGTTGGATATTGTTTTCGTCTCTCATTCATTAGAATTGACGTACACGCATTGGAGGTTATGTCTTCGTTCTGTTTAAACGTTTTGTTTATTTTATTTTGTTATTGTTGTGTTTTTAGGTTTTCTTATGGATTAGACCGATCTTATGTGATTTGTCGACCTGTGACTTGTTTGTTTTACCCCCTCGCACCACTTGGAGGTTATGTCGGACACCATCTGTGTCACTAGATTGTACTTTTGTATGAATATTTCGTATTATTTCAGGGTGAATTTGACGCCGTAGATATGTTTTGATATTGTTTAACCACTTTTATTTCATTTTATTTTGTTGCTAGTCACCTTCCAATTAAGATACCAGCGGTGTATTTACATTTTTTGTATTTTTTAGGTTATCCGTGTCCAGTTCCCCTGACAGAACTGGTAGAGCCGACCGTGATCAATCTGGAAATCACATGTCCGAAGCTATCCGCATCAACCTGCGGTTCCTCTGCACTTGATGACCGAACGCCAACAGGCCAGGATTCTACCTTTGCTTAAGTACTTTCGGATATGTTGAATACTACATTTGTTTATATTAGACTTATCTGCTCGAAGTTTATTAGTTAGATGACTTATATGTTTGATTTGCAAGGTATGAGGTCTATTGAGATAGCGACCCCGTAGGACGGTGCAGTAACTTCGTGATTGTGTTTCATATTGTTCAATCATTCCTAATGCCAATCATCCTCCCATCGGAATATCAATAGTCTAGTTATGATTTTTAATGTTTTAGGTTAGGGAGTCTTGGCAGAGTTGACGGAACTGGCCGTGTCCGAGTGGTGGAATGGACAAAGCACCCTGGGACCATTGCTACTATGAGTTTGCCAATTTTCCACACTACAAGATGAGCATTATTTGTCTTTCTCTATGATTAGGACTATCGCTGAAACAGTAGTCCTAGCAAGTCCTACTCCCCAAGCGGAGAGAAGTTAGGGGGGCAGTAGGAATCTCGTTAATCCATGCACGCGCCTTCCTGATATGTTCGGGCATAGGCTGCGGTTGTCAAGGCGGTGGTAGTTAGTCCCGCCGTTTACCCGCGCTCGGCATCTCGATCCTTCTCTGAACGGATGCGAACGCGATCTGCTGAGCTGGTCTTTCCTGCGTAAGTATATGGACATTTTGAAATGTAGACTATCTGTCTATGGCTCTGGTGCTTGTTAAAACTCCGAGCTGGTCTTTCCTGCGTAAGTATCGGGGACGGTTCACGTACGGGTCTCCGAGCGCCTGTTCGGTTCCGTCGCGGCAGTATTGCGTAAAATTTTAGATAAGGACAGTGGGAATCTCGTTAATCCATGCACGCGCCTTCCTGATATGTTCGGGCATAGGCTGCGGTTGTCAAGGTGGTGGTAGTTAGTCCCGCCGTTTACCCGCGCTCGGCATCTCGATCCTTCTCTGAACGGATCCGAACGCGATCTGCTGAGCTGGTCTTTCCTGCGTAAGTATATGGACATTTTGAAATGTAGACTATCTGTCTATGGCTCTGGTGCTTGTTAAAGCTCCGAGCTGGTCTTTCCTGCGTAAGTATCGGGGACGGTTCACGTACGGGTCTCCGAGCGCCTGTTCGGTTCCGTCGCGGCAGTATTGCGTAAAATTTTAGATAAGGACAGTGGGAATCTCGTTAATCCATGCACGCGCCTTCCTGATATGTTCGGGCATAGGCTGCGGTTGTCAAGGTGGTGGTAGTTAGTCCCGCCGTTTACCCGCGCTCGGCATCTCGATCCTTCTCTGAACGGATCCGAACGCGATCTTAGTTAGGGACATTTTGAAATGTAGACCATGAGTCTATGGCTCAGGTGCTTGTTAAAGGTCTGAGCTGGTCTTTCCTGCGTAAGTATATGGACATTTTGAAATGTAGACTATCTGTCTATGGCTCTGGTGCTTGTTAAAGCTCCGAGCTGGTCTTTCCTGCGTAAGTATCGGGGACGGTTCACGTACGGGTCTCCGAGCGCCTGTTCGGTTCCGTCGCGGCCGTATTACGTAAAATTTTAGATAAGGACAGTGGGAATCTCGTTAATCCATGCACGCGCCTTCCTGATATGTTCGGGCATAGGCTGCGGTTGTCAAGGTGGTGGTAGTTAGTCCCGCCGTTTACCCGCGCTCGGCATCTCGATCCTTCTCTGAACGGATCCGAACGCGATCTTAGTTAGGGACATTTTGAAATGTAGACCATGAGTCTATGGCTCTGGTGCTTGTTAAAGGTCTGAGCTGGTCTTTCCTGCGTAAGTATATGGACATTTTGAAATGTAGACTATCTGTCTATGGCTCTGGTGCTTGTTAAAGCTCCGAGCTGGTCTTTCCTGCGTAAGTATCGGGAACGGTTCACGTACGGGTCTCCGAGCGCCTGTTCGGTTCCGTCGCGGCAGTATTGCGTAAAATTTTAGATAAGGACAGTGGGAATCTCGTTAATCCATGCACGCGCCTTCCTGATATGTTCGGGCATAGGCTGCGGTTGTCAAGGTGGTGGTAGTTAGTCCCGCCGTTTACCCGCGCTCGGCATCTCGATCCTTCTCTGAACGGATCCGAACGCGATCTTAGTTAGGGACATTTTGAATTGTAGACCATGAGTCTATGGCTCTGGTGCTTGTTAAAGGTCTGAGCTGGTCTTTCCTGCGTAAGTATATGGACATTTTGAAATGTAGACTATCTGTCTATGGCTCTGGTGCTTGTTAAAGCTCCGAGCTGGTCTTTCCTGCGTAAGTATCGGGGACGGTTCACGTACGGGTCTCCGAGCGCCTGTTCGGTTCCGTCGCGGCCGTATTGCGTAAAATTTTAGATAAGGACAGTGGGAATCTCGTTAATCCATGCACGCGCCTTCCTGATATGTTCGGGCATAGGCTGCGGTTGTCAAGGTGGTGGTAGTTAGTCCCGCCGTTTACCCGCGCTCGGCATCTCGATCCTTCTCTGAACGGATCCGAACGCGATCTTAGTTAGGGACATTTTGAAATGTAGACCATGAGTCTATGGCTCTGGTGCTTGTTAAAGGTCTGAGCTGGTCTTTCCTGCGTAAGTATATGGACATTTTGAAATGTAGACTATCTGTCTATGGCTCTGGTGCTTGTTAAAGCTCCGAGCTGGTCTTTCCTGCGTAAGTATCGGGGACGGTTCACGTACGGGTCTCCGAGCGCCTGTTCGGTTCCGTCGCGGCAGTATTGCGTAAAATTTTAGATAAGGACAGTGGGAATCTCGTTAATCCATGCACGCGCCTTCCTGATATGTTCGGGCATAGGCTGCGGTTGTCAAGGTGGTGGTAGTTAGTCCCGCCGTTTACCCGCGCTCGGCATCTCGATCCTTCTCTGAACGGATCCGAACGCGATCTTAGTTAGGGACATTTTGAAATGTAGACCATGAGTCTATGGCTCTGGTGCTTGTTAAAGGTCTGAGCTGGTCTTTCCTGCGTAAGTATATGGACATTTTGAAATGTAGACTATCTGTCTATGGCTCTGGTGCTTGTTAAAGCTCCGAGCTGGTCTTTCCTGCGTAAGTATCGGGGACGGTTCACGTACGGGTCTCCGAGCGCCTGTTCGGTTCCGTCGCGGCCGTATTACGTAAAATTTTAGATAAGGACAGTGGGAATCTCGTTAATCCATGCACGCGCCTTCCTGATATGTTCGGGCATAGGCTGCGGTTGTCAAGGTGGTGGTAGTTAGTCCCGCCGTTTACCCGCGCTCGGCATCTCGATCCTTCTCTGAACGGATCCGAACGCGATCTTAGTTAGGGACATTTTGAAATGTAGACCATGAGTCTATGGCTCTGGTGCTTGTTAAAGGTCTGAGCTGGTCTTTCCTGCGTAAGTATATGGACATTTTGAAATGTAGACTATCTGTCTATGGCTCTGGTGCTTGTTAAAGCTCCGAGCTGGTCTTTCCTGCGTAAGTATCGGGAACGGTTCACGTACGGGTCTCCGAGCGCCTGTTCGGTTCCGTCGTGGCAGTATTGCGTAAAATTTTAGATAAGGACAGTGGGAATCTCGTTAATCCATGCACGCGCCTTCCTGATATGTTCGGGCATAGGCTGCGGTTGTCAAGGTGGTGGTAGTTAGTCCCGCCGTTTACCCGCGCTCGGCATCTCGATCCTTCTCTGAACGGATCCGAACGCGATCTTAGTTAGGGACATTTTGAATTGTAGACCATGAGTCTATGGCTCTGGTGCTTGTTAAAGGTCTGAGCTGGTCTTTCCTACGTAAGTATATGGACATTTTGAAATGTAGACTATCTGTCTATGGCTCTGGTGCTTGTTAAAGCTCCGAGCTGGTCTTTCCTGCGTAAGTATCGGGGACGGTTCACGTACGGGTCTCCGAGCGCCTGTTCGGTTCCGTCGCGGCCGTATTGCGTAAAATTTTAGATAAGGACAGTGGGAATCTCGTTAATCCATGCACGCGCCTTCCTGATATGTTCGGGCATAGGCTGCGGTTGTCAAGGTGGTGGTAGTTAGTCCCGCCGTTTACCCGCGCTCGGCATCTCGATCCTTCTCTGAACGGATCCGAACGCGATCTTAGTTAGGGACATTTTGAAATGTAGACCATGAGTCTATGGCTCTGGTGCTTGTTAAAGGTCTGAGCTGGTCTTTCCTGCGTAAGTATATGGACATTTTGAAATGTAGACTATCTGTCTATGGCTCTGGTGCTTGTTAAAGCTCCGAGCTGGTCTTTCCTGCGTAAGTATCGGGAACGGTTCACGTACGGGTCTCCGAGCGCCTGTTCGGTTCCGTCGCGGCAGTATTGCGTAAAATTTTAGATAAGGACAGTGGGAATCTCGTTAATCCATGCACGCGCCTTCCTGATATGTTCGGGCATAGGCTGCGGTTGTCAAGGTGGTGGTAGTTAGTCCCGCCGTTTACCCGCGCTCGGCATCTCGATCCTTCTCTGAACGGATCCGAACGCGATCTTAGTTAGGGACATTTTGAATTGTAGACCATGAGTCTATGGCTCTGGTGCTTGTTAAAGGTCTGAGCTGGTCTTTCCTACGTAAGTATATGGACATTTTGAAATGTAGACTATCTGTCTATGGCTCTGGTGCTTGTTAAAGCTCCGAGCTGGTCTTTCCTGCGTAAGTATCGGGGACGGTTCACGTACGGGTCTCCGAGCGCCTGTTCGGTTCCGTCGCGGCCGTATTGCGTAAAATTTTAGATAAGGACAGTGGGAATCTCGTTAATCCATGCACGCGCCTTCCTGATATGTTCGGGCATAGGCTGCGGTTGTCAAGGTGGTGGTAGTTAGTCCCGCCGTTTACCCGCGCTCGGCATCTCGATCCTTCTCTGAACGGATCCGAACGCGATCTTAGTTAGGGACATTTTGAAATGTAGACCATGAGTCTATGGCTCTGGTGCTTGTTAAAGGTCTGAGCTGGTCTTTCCTGCGTAAGTATATGGACATTTTGAAATGTAGACTATCTGTCTATGGCTCTGGTGCTTGTTAAAGCTCCGAGCTGGTCTTTCCTGCGTAAGTATCGGGGACGGTTCACGTACGGGTCTCCGAGCGCCTGTTCGGTTCCGTCGCGGCCGTATTACGTAAAATTTTAGATAAGGACAGTGGGAATCTCGTTAATCCATGCACGCGCCTTCCTGATATGTTCGGGCATAGGCTGCGGTTGTCAAGGTGGTGGTAGTTAGTCCCGCCGTTTACCCGCGCTCGGCATCTCGATCCTTCTCTGAACGGATCCGAACGCGATCTTAGTTAGGGACATTTTGAAATGTAGACCATGAGTCTATGGCTCTGGTGCTTGTTAAAGGTCTGAGCTGGTCTTTCCTGCGTAAGTATATGGACATTTTGAAATGTAGACTATCTGTCTATGGCTCTGGTGCTTGTTAAAGCTCCGAGCTGGTCTTTCCTGCGTAAGTATCGGGGACGGTTCACGTACGGGTCTCCGAGCGCCTGTTCGGTTCCGTCGCGGCCGTATTGCGTAAAATTTTAGATAAGGACAGTGGGAATCTCGTTAATCCATGCACGCGCCTTCCTGATATGTTCGGGCATAGGCTGCGGTTGTCAAGGTGGTGGTAGTTAGTCCCGCCGTTTACCCGCGCTCGGCATCTCGATCCTTCTCTGAACGGATCCGAACGCGATCTGCTGAGCTGGTCTTTCCTGCGTAAGTATATGGACATTTTGAAATGTAGACTATCTGTCTATGGCTCTGGTGCTTGTTAAAGCTCCGAGCTGGTCTTTCCTGCGTAAGTATCGGGGACGGTTCACGTACGGGTCTCCGAGCGCCTGTTCGGTTCCGTCGCGGCCGTATTGCGTAAAATTTTAGATAAGGACAGTGGGAATCTCGTTAATCCATGCACGCGCCTTCCTGATATGTTCGGGCATAGGCTGCGGTTGTCAAGGTGGTGGTAGTTAGTCCCGCCGTTTACCCGCGCTCGGCATCTCGATCCTTCTCTGAACGGATCCGAACGCGATCTTAGTTAGGGACATTTTGAATTGTAGACCATGAGTCTATGGCTCTGGTGCTTGTTAAAGGTCTGAGCTGGTCTTTCCTACGTAAGTATATGGACATTTTGAAATGTAGACTATCTGTCTATGGCTCTGGTGCTTGTTAAAGCTCCGAGCTGGTCTTTCCTGCGTAAGTATCGGGGACGGTTCACGTACGGGTCTCCGAGCGCCTGTTCGGTTCCGTCGCGGCCGTATTGCGTAAAATTTTAGATAAGGACAGTGGGAATCTCGTTAATCCATGCACGCGCCTTCCTGATATGTTCGGGCATAGGCTGCGGTTGTCAAGGTGGTGGTAGTTAGTCCCGCCGTTTACCCGCGCTCGGCATCTCGATCCTTCTCTGAACGGATCCGAACGCGATCTTAGTTAGGGACATTTTGAATTGTAGACCATGAGTCTATGGCTCTGGTGCTTGTTAAAGGCTGAGCTGGTCTTTCCTGCGTAAGTATATGGACATTTTGAAATGTAGACTATCTGTCTATGGCTCTGGTGCTTGTTAAAGCTCCGAGCTGGTCTTTCCTGCGTAAGTATCGGGGACGGTTCACGTACGGGTCTCCGAGCGCCTGTTCGGTTCCGTCGCGGCCGTATTGCGTAAAATTTTAGATAAGGACAGTGGGAATCTCGTTAATCCATGCACGCGCCTTCCTGATATGTTCGGGCATAGGCTGCGGTTGTCAAGGTGGTGGTAGTTAGTCCCGCCGTTTACCCGCGCTCGGCATCTCGATCCTTCTCTGAACGGATCCGAACGCGATCTTAGTTAGGGACATTTTGAAATGTAGACCATGAGTCTATGGCTCTGGTGCTTGTTAAAGGTCTGAGCTGGTCTTTCCTGCGTAAGTATATGGACATTTTGAAATGTAGACTATCTGTCTATGGCTCTGGTGCTTGTTAAAGCTCCGAGCTGGTCTTTCCTGCGTAAGTATCGGGGACGGTTCACGTACGGGTCTCCGAGCGCCTGTTCGGTTCCGTCGCGGCCGTATTGCGTAAAATTTTAGATAAGGACAGTGGGAATCTCGTTAATCCATGCACGCGCCTTCCTGATATGTTCGGGCATAGGCTGCGGTTGTCAAGTTGGTGGTAGTTAGTCCCGCCGTTTACCCGCGCTCGGCATCTCGATCCTTCTCTGAACGGATCCGAACGCGATCTTAGTTAGGGACATTTTGAATTGTAGACCATGAGTCTATGGCTCTGGTGCTTGTTAAAGGCTGAGCTGGTCTTTCCTGCGTAAGTATATGGACATTTTGAAATGTAGACTATCTGTCTATGGCTCTGGTGCTTGTTAAAGCTCCGAGCTGGTCTTTCCTGCGTAAGTATCGGGGACGGTTCACGTACGGGTCTCCGAGCGCCTGTTCGGTTCCGTCGCGGCCGTATTACGTAAAATTTTAGATAAGGACAGTGGGAATCTCGTTAATCCATGCACGCGCCTTCCTGATATGTTCGGGCATAGGCTGCGGTTGTCAAGGTGGTGGTAGTTAGTCCCGCCGTTTACCCGCGCTCGGCATCTCGATCCTTCTCTGAACGGATCCGAACGCGATCTTAGTTAGGGACATTTTGAATTGTAGACCATGAGTCTATGGCTCTGGTGCTTGTTAAAGGTCTGAGCTGGTCTTTCCTACGTAAGTATATGGACATTTTGAAATGTAGACTATCTGTCTATGGCTCTGGTGCTTGTTAAAGCTCCGAGCTGGTCTTTCCTGCGTAAGTATCGGGGACGGTTCACGTACGGGTCTCCGAGCGCCTGTTCGGTTCCGTCGCGGCCGTATTGCGTAAAATTTTAGATAAGGACAGTGGGAATCTCGTTAATCCATGCACGCGCCTTCCTGATATGTTCGGGCATAGGCTGCGGTTGTCAAGGTGGTGGTAGTTAGTCCCGCCGTTTACCCGCGCTCGGCATCTCGATCCTTCTCTGAACGGATCCGAACGCGATCTTAGTTAGGGACATTTTGAATTGTAGACCATGAGTCTATGGCTCTGGTGCTTGTTAAAGGTCTGAGCTGGTCTTTCCTACGTAAGTATATGGACATTTTGAAATGTAGACTATCTGTCTATGGCTCTGGTGCTTGTTAAAGCTCCGAGCTGGTCTTTCCTGCGTAAGTATCGGGGACGGTTCACGTACGGGTCTCCGAGCGCCTGTTCGGTTCCGTCGCGGCCGTATTGCGTAAAATTTTAGATAAGGACAGTGGGAATCTCGTTAATCCATGCACGCGCCTTCCTGATATGTTCGGGCATAGGCTGCGGTTGTCAAGGTGGTGGTAGTTAGTCCCGCCGTTTACCCGCGCTCGGCATCTCGATCCTTCTCTGAACGGATCCGAACGCGATCTGTCTGAGCTGGTCTTTCCTGCGTAAGTATATGGACATTTTGAAATGTAGACTATCTGTCTATGGCTCTGGTGCTTGTTAAAGCTCCGAGCTGGTCTTTCCTGCGTAAGTATCGGGAACGGTTCACGTACGGGTCTCCGAGCGCCTGTTCGGTTCCGTCGCGGCAGTATTGCGTAAAATTTTAGATAAGGACAGTGGGAATCTCGTTAATCCATGCACGCGCCTTCCTGATATGTTCGGGCATAGGCTGCGGTTGTCAAGGTGGTGGTAGTTAGTCCCGCCGTTTACCCGCGCTCGGCATCTCGATCCTTCTCTGAACGGATCCGAACGCGATCTGTCTGAGCTGGTCTTTCCTACGTAAGTATATGGACATTTTGAAATGTAGACTATCTGTCTATGGCTCTGGTGCTTGTTAAAGCTCCGAGCTGGTCTTTCCTGCGTAAGTATCGGGGACGGTTCACGTACGGGTCTCCGAGCGCCTGTTCGGTTCCGTCGCGGCCGTATTGCGTAAAATTTTAGATAAGGACAGTGGGAATCTCGTTAATCCATGCACGCGCCTTCCTGATATGTTCGGGCATAGGCTGCGGTTGTCAAGGTGGTGGTAGTTAGTCCCGCCGTTTACCCGCGCTCGGCATCTCGATCCTTCTCTGAACGGATCCGAACGCGATCTGTCTGAGCTGGTCTTTCCTGCGTAAGTATATGGACATTTTGAAATGTAGACTATCTGTCTATGGCTCTGGTGCTTGTTAAAGCTCCGAGCTGGTCTTTCCTGCGTAAGTATCGGGGACGGTTCACGTACGGGTCTCCGAGCGCCTGTTCGGTTCCGTCGCGGCCGTATTACGTAAAATTTTAGATAAGGACAGTGGGAATCTCGTTAATCCATGCACGCGCCTTCCTGATATGTTCGGGCATAGGCTGCGGTTGTCAAGGTGGTGGTAGTTAGTCCCGCCGTTTACCCGCGCTCGGCATCTCGATCCTTCTCTGAACGGATCCGAACGCGATCTGTCTGAGCTGGTCTTTCCTGCGTAAGTATATGGACATTTTGAAATGTAGACTATCTGTCTATGGCTCTGGTGCTTGTTAAAGCTCCGAGCTGGTCTTTCCTGCGTAAGTATCGGGGACGGTTCACGTACGGGTCTCCGAGCGCCTGTTCGGTTCCGTCGCGGCCGTATTGCGTAAAATTTTAGATAAGGACAGTGGGAATCTCGTTAATCCATGCACGCGCCTTCCTGATATGTTCGGGCATAGGCTGCGGTTGTCAAGGTGGTGGTAGTTAGTCCCGCCGTTTACCCGCGCTCGGCATCTCGATCCTTCTCTGAACGGATCCGAACGCGATCTGCTGAGCTGGTCTTTCCTGCGTAAGTATATGGACATTTTGAAATGTAGACTATCTGTCTATGGCTCTGGTGCTTGTTAAAGCTCCGAGCTGGTCTTTCCTGCGTAAGTATCGGGGACGGTTCACGTACGGGTCTCCGAGCGCCTGTTCGGTTCCGTCGCGGCCGTATTGCGTAAAATTTTAGATAAGGACAGTGGGAATCTCGTTAATCCATGCACGCGCCTTCCTGATATGTTCGGGCATAGGCTGCGGTTGTCAAGGTGGTGGTAGTTAGTCCCGCCGTTTACCCGCGCTCGGCATCTCGATCCTTCTCTGAACGGATCCGAACGCGATCTGCTGAGCTGGTCTTTCCTGCGTAAGTATATGGACATTTTGAAATGTAGACTATCTGTCTATGGCTCTGGTGCTTGTTAAAGCTCCGAGCTGGTCTTTCCTGCGTAAGTATCGGGGACGGTTCACGTACGGGTCTCCGAGCGCCTGTTCGGTTCCGTCGCGGCCGTATTGCGTAAAATTTTAGATAAGGACAGTGGGAATCTCGTTAATCCATGCACGCGCCTTCCTGATATGTTCGGGCATAGGCTGCGGTTGTCAAGGCGGTGGTAGTTAGTCCCGCCGTTTACCCGCGAACGATATCTCGATAAGTTAAAATTCAAAATGGTCCAAAGGTTAGGCTACTTTCGTAACTAATCGTATTACAATGCATGACCTTTTTTGATTAATGTGGTTTCTATTTAAAGCAGGTTTTACAGTTTTACCTAATTGTCAGTTTTCTGAATGTCTAAACTATTTTCGTCCAATTTTTTTGATTAATTCATTCCAATCGAAGGTTGTACGTATTATCGGTTGCGACGATACAGAATTCCATGTATCTGTGATTGATGAGCATGTCTTCATGTTCGTTGATCCTTCATTTCATTAGAACCAAATATAGTTGCCATGTGATATCGATTTGGCTCTGAATTCTCGTCATGTCGAATTGGTATTATATGGTCCCTCATAAGTAGGTGCACTTGAAGGTTCGTCAAATTATGCGGGCGTCCTCCCGCTATATTCAGGTATACATCGGAGGTTTTAATGCAGTTGTAACTGGCCTCACCGTTTAACCGCATATGATATACTGAAACGCGGATTTTATTCGCCATCGGACCGAACGGGCTCTAGAAGTACAATGCGGGTAATGATCGAATTCAGATGAATGGAATTAGTCTCCAATTCAATTTCCGCACGGGGCGATGTTTTTTAATTGTTTTTTGATAGTTCATCGCATTAGGTCTGAAAACTGTATATTTAATAGTCTCATAAGGTATAACTTATAAACGTATCTTGTGGTTCGTCTTCGAACTGAACGTACATTTAAGACAATGTTCCGAATTAAAATAGTGAATTTAATTCTGGAAATCGTAAGAAAATGTTTCCAAACATGATAATAGAATACAAAAAGAGTATAGGCTAGGTGCTTATCGGTTAAGATGAATGATATCCTTAAGTTTACACAACGTTCTGTAAAACGAATTTAGCAAAATAAAAGAGATTTACATCCCTTGTATTTGTCTTTATATACATACGCATATTATATGCAATATACTTATGTACGGAAAATGTTCCCAAGAACGAATTTAGACAAATAAAAAGGCGAATAGAAAAGATTGACATCCTCTCTATTCGCCTTTGTTATTTATACAGGCATACATAAATGCATCGTCGATGTATATCAATGCGATATATTTATGTACGGAAAATGTTCC
>NW_027473195.1:32500-39795 GCF_030347505.1 Rhynchophorus ferrugineus
CGAAACGTCGATTAGAAATATAATTGGCAAAATCGTTTTATTTTGCGCTCGATTTGTCCATTTATAACGAAATCCGTCGTAGGCCGACGATTATTACTCGTCGTCCTATATAACAACATCTTCATCGTATATATCTCCGCTTTCGGGCGTACATCTTTTAAAACCATATATTATAGGTACCCGAAAACAGCTACGTTGACGACGTCGAAATTCGATCGGAACTTCCGAACTTCGTAGATGGCTCTTTAACGTTCGACAATGATTTTTACAGACTTGTACGTTTACCTATTATATATATATAGGCATAACAACACACTGTAATGATCCTTCCGCAGGTTCACCTACGGAAACCTTGTTACGACTTTTACTTCCTCTAAATGATCAAGTTTGGTCATCTTTTCCTACACATCGACGACGCCGAAACGCCATCGCGTGTCGATCCGAAGACCTCACTAAATCATTCAATCGGTAGTAGCGACGGGCGGTGTGTACAAAGGGCAGGGACGTAATCAACGCGAGCTTATGACTCGCGCTTACTGGGAATTCCTCGTTCATGGGGAACAATTGCAAGCCCCAATCCCTAGCACGAAGGAGGTTCAGCGGGTTACCCGGGCCGCTCGGCCAGGGAAGACACGCTGATTCCTTCAGTGTAGCGCGCGTGCGGCCCAGAACATCTAAGGGCATCACAGACCTGTTATTGCTCAATCTCGTGCGGCTAGAAGCCGCCTGTCCCTCTAAGAAGAATAGTTTGTACGCCGACAGTAAAAACCGCGCACGAACCGCGAAACCCGAAAGCAACGCGGCCGGCGGGCCTTTAGGATGTCAAAAAGCGCCTAGTTAGCAGGCTAGAGTCTCGTTCGTTATCGGAATTAACCAGACAAATCGCTCCACCAACTAAGAACGGCCATGCACCACCACCCACCGAATCAAGAAAGAGCTCTCAATCTGTCAATCCTTCCGGTGTCCGGGCCTGGTGAGGTTTCCCGTGTTGAGTCAAATTAAGCCGCAGGCTCCACTCCTGGTGGTGCCCTTCCGTCAATTCCTTTAAGTTTCAGCTTTGCAACCATACTTCCCCCGGAACCCAAAAGCTTTGGTTTCCCGGAAGCTGCCCGTCGAGTCATATTAGGGAACGTCGACGGATCGCTAGCTGGCATCGTTTAAGGTTAGAACTAGGGCGGTATCTGATCGCCTTCGAACCTCTAACTTTCGTTCTTGATCAATGAAAGCGTTTTTGGCAAATGCTTTCGCTTCTGTTCGTCTTGCGACGATCCAAGAATTTCACCTCTAACGTCGCAATACGAATGCCCCCATCCGTTCCTATTAATCATTACCTCGGGGTTCCGAAAACCAACAAAATAGAACCGAGGTCCTATTCCATTATTCCATGCATACAGTATTCAGGCGAAATTTTAGCCTGCTTTGAGCACTCTAATTTGTTCAAAGTAAACGTGCCGGCCCACCTCGACACTCAGTAAAGAGCACCGCGGCAGGATTGAGTTGGGCCGTCGTAACCACGACGCGCACAACACGCACGCCGAAACGCACGCGCGACGGCGACGCGACACGACTAAGCCCACCGGCAGGACGTCTCGCGAAAAACACGCCAGTTAACACCGCGAACGATGAACCGGCGGCGCGAGACACAAATTCGACTACGAGCTTTTTAACCGCAACAACTTTAATATACGCTATTGGAGCTGGAATTACCGCGGCTGCTGGCACCAGACTGGCCCTCCAATTGATCCTCGTTAAAGGGTTTAGAGTGTACTCATTCCGATTACGGGGCCTCGGATGAGTCCCGTATCGTTATTTTTCGTCACTACCTCCCCGTGCCGGGAGTGGGTAATTTGCGCGCCTGCTGCCTTCCTTGGATGTGGTAGCCGTTTCTCAGGCTCCCTCTCCGGAATCGAACCCTGATTCCCCGTTACCCGTTACGACCATGGTAGGCGCAGAACCTACCATCGACAGTTGATAAGGCAGACATTTGAAAGATGTGTCGCCGGTGCGAGACCGTGCGATCAGCTTAAAGTTATTCAGAGTCACCAAGTTGTACGATGACGAGCGCGAACCCGAAACCGATTGGTTTTGATCTAATAAAAGCACTCCTTCCATCTCTGGTCGGAGCTCTGTTTGCATGTATTAGCTCTAGAATTACCACAGTTATCCAAGTAATTGTGGGTACGATCTAAGGAACCATAACTGATTTAATGAGCCTTTCGCGGTTTCACCTTAATTCGGTATGTACTGAGACATGCATGGCTTAATCTTTGAGACAAGCATATGACTACTGGCAGGATCAACCAGGGAACTGTTCTTATTATTTTATCGACACGAAGCAGATAAAACAAATACAGACACAGTTTATTTTATAAGTTTGACTTATAAAGAAACGTGTGCGTAAGACGACGATATATAATATATATCGACGACTAATAAAAAGGAGGTGCATGATAGCGCGCCTAGACGACGGAAAAACCGGTCCGAGGCGCCACGCTCTTACATTTTAATATTAGTTGTCTAATAAAACAAAACGATATCATCATCTTAGACACATCTTTTGTTTTTTTTATACACAACCGATCGACTAGGCACCCAATTATCTCGATTATCGACGACGATCGTCGACTACGTCGAAAATTGGATGCCGCAAAATATCGTTCGGCGTTTATAAGACCTCGAAAAACATTCTCTCCGAACCCTTCGCTAGATAGAAATATATAAAGCGACAAGGAAACCTCGTACGAGAAACGTTTCGTGATTTTTTATTTTATTCTCGCTCGGAGAGCAGAGAGCTATCGCAAAATGTGTTGCTGTTTTATGAACGTTCCGATGAAAAACCGATACGTCCATAAAAATAATAATTCCAATCGCATATGAATCGTGGATCATCTTCTTCTAACGAAGCCGAATGTTCCCGCCGAATTCGCGATCTCGCAGTGATACCGTCGTCGTCGTCGTACGCTTCCCGATATATCGAAAAAAACCGACCAGGAAGAACAACGAAACGACGATACAAAATCGCGAGAGCGTTACGAATATATAATAACACGACGAAATACGCTTTTTATTTAGATAAATAAAAAAATACGGTTCGGATCTTATATATTAACATATAATATGTAATACCACCTTCGCTGATCAAAAGCCACTCGGTAAAAGTGTCACAGCGCCGGTCGACCCGACCCGTCGTATCCGTCTCTCGTATCGCCCCACGTAGAAGCGCACACGATTTAAGCGCGGGTCTCTCGCCAGCTATCGGAAATGTATGGGTGTTTTAGAACAGATCGTTTATACGGACGTTGCGCAAATTTTTCGTTTTTACGTCTGCCCGTTCTCGTTATTATCGGAATGTTCCGATGAATAAACTTTAGCTTTAGACAACGTGAACTTCTAAAGCAATAATTTTAACCTCTCGTGTTAATACGTCCTCAGGCCGTTTCTAGACTGCCGATCACGTTCTTTAAAAGTCGGAAAATTCCGATCCATAAAATTATGCTAGTAGAATGTAAAGATCCTTCATAGGATGGATACTGTCACATATCGATACGGCGATCGGAGTAAAACTGTTCTCACGTATTTCAGGACATTTTAGGTTGTTACGTCGGCCCGTTCGTTATTATCGGTATATACCTATGAATAAATGTTTTGCTTGTAGAACGTAAGATTCCAAAAGAATGATTCGCCGAAACGATGGTGCACCCTTACGATCGGATATTTGCCGCTTATTGGCCATTTTCTATAATTCATCCGTTAGATATCGTTTATCGACTACGGATAAGGTTTTCCGATATCAGAATGTTCCTAAGGATGATTCGAAAGTGATTTGAACGAAGAATTTGATAGAATGAATCCTTTATTTATCCATTGAGTACAGGGTACGGAGTGTCTGCGGGGTCAGCTAATATATTATATTTCTCTCTCGACGTAATGGTAACTCGAAGTCCGAACCGCGCTCATGAAGCTCGGTTTCAATCCAATCCATGTTGGTCGGTTCCTCGAGAGGAACGCCGTATCTTCGCGGTCGACCGCCTAATGAATCAGGTGGTAAAAGTCCAAGCCCAGCGCGGCAACGGCAGGCGCGTTCAACGTTTTAACTGCCAATTCTACGGTCATTCATCGGCCAACTGTAAAGCCACTCCGGCCTACGTCAAGTCCCAAAGACAGAAATTCCCCGCCGAAATGCACCAACTGTTGAGAACCATACACCGCAAATTACTCGGGATGCAAGTGCCGACCTACTCCAAAAACAACCAAACCCAAAAGACCAATTCCTCCCCCCACTCATGTACGGGGAACTCAAGATAACAGTCGTCTGGCTGGTCTGGATTCCACTAGAACACGAACCCGATCTCCATTGGCGAAATACTCTTCGGAACATATTCAGATGACCAAGGAGATTTTCAGGCCATTTTCAACGCCATCAACCACACAGCTATTGGAAGAATTACTATCGGCCGGGATAATAGATGAGTTGGAACTTGGGCTTATTGCTCCAAGCGAACCAACTCACTACTCCTCCAATCGACCGACAATAATTGACTTTTTTATCTATCAAAATTCGAATCAAGCCTCTGACCTGCAAGTACTCCAAGATATCGATTCTGACCACAGGCCTATCCTCCTCACCCACCATCAGCGATTTTCCACTGAGTTCCACTGTCCCCAAGCAAGGTCAACCTAGTAAACGAAAAAAAAAGTATCTTCTCTTTGACGATCCTCATTATATTAGGACGATAGTTCCATTCTAAATTCTTGATTAATTACAGTTCCTATTTGTTCATTTCGAGACGTTCCCGTGATTAATACTTATCGTGTAGAAATTAGCCACAATCCACAATTAGCCACAGTTAGGAAAAATAAATTAATTATCATATAGTCATAAACGTAATAAAAATGAATACACATATTTTCGAAGTCACTCCAGAAATACTTTACCTTATTTTTAAATAACAATCTCGGGCCGTACCATTTTTACAAAACTTATTCTATATACTTACTATATAACAGATTATAATGATATAATATAATTCAATACAATAACTACAATATATATATATATATCTGAAAATTCTGTTTTTATAAAATGTCAGCTACTGTTTAACATTTCATTTTTTAAAATGTATATCCAATTGTGGTTCTGAAAAGAACCGATTTTGCAGGTAAGTAGTATATTGAAACACACATAGGTATGTGAATTAATTTACTTAGAACTGGTATATTTGGTGACTGCTTTGGTACCTTCGCTAACGGCGTGCTTAGCCAACTCACCGGGTAACAATAACCTAACGGCGGTTTGGATTTCTCTGCTCGTGATCGTTGATCTCTTATTGTAATGGGCGAGACGCGACGCTTCGGCGGCTATCCTTTCGAATATATCGTTCACGAAAGAATTCATGATCGACATGGCCTTGCTGGAGATACCCGTATCGGGATGAACCTGCTTTAAAACTTTGTATATGTAAATCGCATAGCTTTCCTTCCTCCTGCGCTTCTTTTTCTTGTCGCTCTTAGAGATATTTTTCTGGGCTTTTCCGGCTTTCTTGGCCGCCTTACCGCTTGTCTTCGGTGGCATTTCGAAATAAAAATCCCGACGTCTCACGTACCTCAAAGAGTACTTAACTAAAAAAATGCCTTTAATTCTAGAACTTATAACATTCGAAGGAACACTTCTAAGCCCCGCCCATAGCCCGAGTTAGAGTCTGATTGGTCGCGTATGATATAACGAGTTTGGCTCGCGGACAAAATTCCAGGCCGATCTGTAAGAAATTTCCAGTACCGTTTTTGATTTAAAGGTGAGCAGTATCTAACAACGATCGAGATTAACATGTCCGGACGTGGTAAAGGCGGAAAAGTGAAGGGAAAGGCGAAGTCTCGTTCCAATCGTGCGGGATTACAATTTCCTGTCGGTCGTATTCACCGACTTCTAAGGAAAGGAAATTATGCCGAACGCGTAGGGGCCGGTGCTCCCGTTTACTTAGCTGCCGTAATGGAATATCTGGCGGCCGAAGTTCTCGAGTTGGCGGGTAACGCCGCTAGAGACAACAAGAAAACAAGGATTATCCCTAGGCATTTACAATTGGCCATCAGAAACGACGAGGAATTGAATAAACTGTTATCTGGCGTTACTATTGCCCAGGGCGGCGTCTTGCCTAACATTCAAGCAGTATTATTGCCTAAAAAGACAGACAGCAAAACCAAATAGATAACGCAAACCGTTTAAAGTTTTGCATACGCCCTTTAATATCGGTCCTTTTCAGGGCCAACAAAATCGTATAAAAAAGAAGAAGTTAGAATACGCGTTCTTATTAAAGAATAAATATTAACTAGAAAATTTATAAATAATCTGATCTGTACTGAATATTCCTTTATTACTGTTTTAGAGTATCGATCGATCGGTTCCCTAATTAGTTACGGCTCTATCTAGAAAATAATCATTTAAGTAATAATAAGATAATAAATAAATTATATAAATATTCTTTCTTTTATAAAGTTATATTGTGGTTCTGAAAAGAACCGTTTTTTTTTCTATTAAAAAAATACGGTCTTGGACGAACGTATTTTTTAGGGAAGTCGTAGCACGTCCAGGAGTGTCGGGATATTTGTAATTTTCAACTCCGTGTCTTCTTGATCTGACGATGAAATGTGTCGCCTGTTTAATATATCGTCATACGTAGTAGAAATAGTTTTATTTCTTTTTCTTTGGTGATACTGGTTTTTTAGTTTTCGCACCTTCACCAGCGGCAACACGAACAGTTGAGGTCGTCGTCTTAGCACTTTTCGGTTTAGGCGCCTTGGGCTTTTTCGTAGGTCCGGCTTTATTAGATTTTTTCGCTTTGGAAGGCGATTTCGGGGATCTTGCGGCCGTGTTGCTTTTTGCTGCTTTCGAAGATGAACTATTAGCGGCGGCATTGGAAGCGGACGTAGTCGTGGCGGCGGTAGATTTCTTTCCTGTTTTCTTTTCGACGGCTTTTTTGGCAGAAGCTTTTTTCTCGGCCAAAGTTGCAGATTCACCTTTCTTACTTTTAGCTGTGGTTTTCTTAGTTGAGGCGGAGGCGGCGGTCGTCTTTTTTTCCGTTTTCTCTGAGGTTTTTTTGGCAGACGCTTTTTTACCACCGGCTGTCGTAGCTGTCGCGGCACCTCCTACTGGTTTTCGTTTATTTTTCTGTCCGGTTTTGGCAGTGGCCGTTTTTCTTTTCTTCGTACCTGCGGCTGTCGTACCTCCTGCTTTACGTGCCGAAGCCGCTAATTTAAATGATCCGGAAGCTCCTTTGCCCTTCGTTTGTACCAAAACACCC